>NC_042997.1:109439179-109444179 GCF_006345805.1 Octopus sinensis | reverse complement strand
CATATACATACATACATATATATATATATATATATATATAATATATATATTCTATATATATATATATATATATATATATATATATATATATATATAAGATATATATATACATACATAAATACATATATGTATGTATGTATGTGTATATGTATATATGATAGATATATATATACACACATACATACATATATATATACATGTGTGTGTGGGGTGAGGAGATGCACGAGAGGGGGAGAAAGCGAGCAATAACCTATCTATATTTAAAGACACAGCCAGGTTAGTTCGTTGAGACGGTTGACATGTTCTATTTACAAGGATTTCCTCTTCTGGCATTTATTTACGTTTATATATATTTTTTTTAAAAAGAATCCTTCTTTTCCTTTTTCTTCTTCTTCTGCTTCTTGGCACCATCCATCCTCTTTACTTTTTGAAGAAAACTTAAAAGTAGATCGTTTTTGAAGGGAAGTGTAACATACGAGATCAAAAATCAAGTGCTTTGTCGACTTGCTACTACTACTACTACTTATTTCTTTACTACACACACAAGGGGCTAAACACAGAGGGGACAAACAAGGACAGACAAACGGATTAAGTCGATTATATCGACCCCAGTGCGTAACTGGTACTTAATTTATCGACCCCGAAAGGATGAAAGGCAAAGTCGACCTCGGCGGAATTTGAACTCAGAACGTAACGGCAGGCGAAATACGGCTACGCATTTCGCCCGGCGTGCTAACGTTTCTGCCAGCTCGCCGCCTTTGTAATACTACTACTACTACTACTACTACTACTACTATTATTATCATAGGCACAAGGCCTGGAATTTGGAGGCGCGCTGGACCTAGTTGATTACATCGATGCCAGAACCTGACTGGTATTTGTTTCATTGACCTCGGAAAGGAGAAAGGCAAAGTCGACCTTGGCAGAATATGAGTTTAGAACGAAAAAACAGAAACGAAATCTGCTAATATCAGATGTGCTACCGATTAAGCTATTAAAAATTAGGAAATGCTGGACCGCCGTAATCTACAAGTTGTTTTTTTTTTCATTTTGTCTCTGCTTATTTTCTCCTATTCCTTTCTGTTCAAGAACGTAGGCTCGAACCGTAAAAGACTTTTTCATTTTCCTGAGCTTCAATCTAATACACTTGCTTGTTGTTCATACACTTGTCTTCGTCTTTTGTTTTTCTATGAATTTCAACTCTCTCTATATATATAACAACTGTATAATAACTGTATATAATATATATCATAATGATATTTATTCTCCGATTTGAAGCGACAATTTTTAAATATAAACAAATGACTGGAAAATGATGAGCTGAATCGAATTCACAAATCGACTCACGCTGAACTCACAATCGAACTCAGGCTGAATCGAACTCACAAATCGACGCTTTCATGGCTCCTTGCGAATCTGATTGGATAAACGCTCACCCATTAATTTCAGACAAATTTAGTTCATATATATTTAAATTGTCTTAATATTTTTATAAACAAACCCGAACGACAAATGAGTGTTCAGTGAAATAAAGCGATAATCCTGTTCTATTGAAACGTTTCTCTCTTGAGGCCTGCTGGTGCTTTGCAAACCTTTCAGCAAAGGAAAGAAGTTGAGGACTCAGTTTACTCAAGTGGCTGTGGATCATTTGGACGGCAAGGCCTGCATTGCTTCGTGCCTCAAAGCCACAATTACAGGTACACAATTTCCAGCGTGCCTTAATGTTTGCAAGAAGTTGGATCCGATGTTGGAATCAACTTTGCTCAGATCTTTGAACTGAGAAGAAGGCGGATTAGTGCCAGCTCCGGCGTTCTAACGCTTTGTTTTCCCGAGAAAAGCATCAGATTCTCTTTCTTTTTAGTTTGTCTTTCAAGCTCGAGAATGGCCTTCCAACTGACCTTCCTGTTGGGAATTGGCCAGAGACGAGTTGCTTCAGAATTCTGATATCACTCCTACGTGAGGGATGACCTGACCATCTCAGCTGTATTTTGATGAGGATGGCTTCAATACCTGGTATGTTGCATTTTGTTACTACCTTGCTGTGATGAATATCGTCAACGGTCACTAGGTTTTATGTTGGAACCAATTAACGACATAGGGTGAGGTATGACCGTGTATATACATACATATATATATATATATATATATATATATATTATATATATAACAAAGTGAAGATGTAAGGTACCACTCGAGTGGGAATATATATGTAAGAAGGTTTGAAAATGCAATTTTAAAAGATGTTTATTCACTTGACCGGTTTCACTTTTTTAGAAAAAGATTGTCAAAAGTAAAATGTAAAAGCTTTGTTGTGTTAAGTACTGGTTGTCACAAAATATTACAATACATATATACATTCTTTGACAATAATAAGAAAATGTTAAAACAGTTTACAGGAAAAATCTTGAGAAAATATTAAAAAGTTCGATAGAAATATTAGGATTTCATTAAAAATCATGTTTATTCGAAGTATCTATATACACACACAGAAAATTATAAGTTCAAAAAGGTCATATTTGGGTGGTATATATATGTATATATATATATATATATATATATATATATATATATATATATATATATATATATATATAATATATATAATATATATATAATATATATATATATTTATTTATTTATATATATCTATATATATAATTAAATATATATATATATATATATATATATTATATATATATATATATATATATAATATATATATATATATTATATATATAATATATATATATATATATATATATATATATATACAGAGCAGGAGATATATTTATGAGTTTACAAAGAATTTGAGACGAACTGACCTGTTTCACCATGTTATCGTAAGAGGCTTTTATGCTCAGGGAAGGAAAGAAAGATAGTTTAACGTTTCGAACAAAGTTCTTCTTCAGAAACAGAGGGAAGTCCAATAGAAAAGGAAGATGGAGGAAAAAATTGCCAACGATTCACATGTGGTTACATTTTGAAATATATATATATATTCTTTTACTGGTTTCAGCCAGAGGCTGGGTCCATGCCGGAGCCCGGAGCATGTATGTATATGTTTATGTATGTGTCTTTGTGTCTGTGTTTGTTCCCCACCATCGCTCGACAGCCGGTATTGGTTTGCTTATGTCACTGTAACTTAGCAGTTCGAGAAAGAAAACCATAGGATACGTTGGAGGTTTTTTTTAAAAAAAGAAATAAGTATACGGAGTCGATTCATTCGCCTAAAACATTTTTCAAGGCGGTGCCCCAGCGTGGCCGCAGTCTAATGATAGAAACAAGTAAAAGATAAAGGAAAATATATACACATACACACACACACACACATATATATATATATGTATGTATGTATACACACACATATATATGTATGTATATATACGTATATTCATTTATATATCGACACATACAGAAACACAGAAGTACACACACACACACACCCATGTTAAATGCAGGTAGGCGTCGTTTTATTTATGTTTAAGTGTATTTAAGTGATTATCAGTGATATTACACCTAACATCAGAGCATTTGATGCATATCACCTTCTTTCAGCGTTTCATATTCAAAGATAGTTATTCGTAAATAAATATACACCGAATACCACATTGATGCCCTACACACATCATGCATACATACATACGTATGTACGCATCTATATATAATATAATATATATATACATATATATACATATTTATATATATATTTATTTATATATAAATATATATATGGTATATATATATGTACATACATATATATATATATATATATATATATATATATATATATATACATATATATATATATATATGTTATATATACATATATATGTGTATATATGTACATATATATTTGTGTATACGTTTGCGTAAGTGAGTGTGTATATAAATATGATGAAATGATTGCTATTTTCGCTGTGCATGAGAAATCTTTCGCGGCCATCATAAAATAAACACTCTTGTTTCGTAGGACACTGCGAAACGATGCAGCACCTGAGGCTTGTTTCATGAAGCCACACCATTACAAACACCTTGATATCACAGCACAATAATAGTTAGAGAGAGCGAAATGTTTATAACGAAACACTTCTGTTTCACTCCTATTTACGTTAGAAAGGAACCGAATAAATAAGCAGCGAACAGCAGCGGAATTAGAAACATATATTTATTGCTTCAAAGAAAATAAGGAGTCTTACGCTTGTGTGTGGATATATGTATAGGAGTGTTAGGTGGGGTAATCTGTACAATTGTGTGTATAAGTTTATGTGTGTGTGTGTGTGTGTGTGTTCTGTGTGTGTGTGCATGTGTGTTTGCGTGGTTTCTGTTAATGTGTGGGTGTGTGTGGATTATGATTTCAGTCTGGTTGTTATCGTGTTTCGCATCGGCATTTCCCCGTTTACCTGAATATTTTTAGAAAAATATGAATCCTTTTTACTTTAGCTTTTTCTTTTTCTTTTGCTCATATATACATATATATATATTTCTGTGTGAGAGAGAGAGAGAGAGGGAGAGAGAGAGAGAGAGATTGTGTGTGTGTGTGTGTGTGTGTGTGTGTGTGTATACGTATATACATATATAAATATAAAGATACGCATTGGTATATAGTATACCCACATACATGCATATATATGTACATACGCGCATATAAACGCATAAATGTAAATATATTTATAAATATAAGCATATAGATGTAGATAGATATGATTATATATATATATATATATGTATGCATCGACATATAATGCACACACACATACATACACATACACACTCACACACACACACACAAATTTGTAGTACAATATATGGATACAGGGATTCCTGTAGCAATCACAGGAAGCTCTTCCAATGGACCCGGTTACCATACTACATATTAATCTAATAAAGAGTGCAATGTAGAATATTATGCAGCTGAAGCCTAGCAGATCCAGTCTATGAAATTATTTCATGAGATATGTATGGACCATAAAAAGAAATCAAGGGCTACGAGAGGTGAATAC
>NC_042997.1:109437046-109439079 GCF_006345805.1 Octopus sinensis | reverse complement strand
TCCCATGCTCTAGCAAATCAACCAGTTCGCTGCTTTTAAGTGAAATCTGCAGATATCAATTAAACAAAAGCATTAACTGCGAAGTATTAAAGCATCAAAATAATTAAGGGATTTGTATGGAGTTGCATGGAGTTCGAATCCCAGATTCCCTTACCGAGAACTTTATTCACATTAGGGGAACAAAATTCTTGATGGCTTACATTGTTATAAGGTCTCAGTTTTGTAGAAAATAGGGAAAACTTGTTGTTATGTGGCCAAGAAATTTACTCAAAATAATATTCTTGAAATTATAACTCCGAGATCGGTTTGGCAAATGAAGAGACACGAACTGATGTTGTCCTAATTTCACTGTGCCTGAAAATTAGGCGTGAAGGTCACAACTGGAATAAGTTTCATCACACAGCAAGGCTGCCTCGTACAAAACATTAACAAAAATTGTGAAATAAGATTAAAACGAAAAAATCAATCAATGAACAGAGTTAATCGAAGTGTTGTATGGTATAATGATCTTTTGATCATTTATCTCTTTCCGTCACTAGACTGCAGCCATCGAAGCTCGGTACTTATAAATCTGGTACTTATTCCATCAGTCGTTTTTGTTGAACCACTAAGAAAAGAGGACATAAACAAGTCAACACCGGTCGTCAGCAGTGGTGGAGGAACATACAAACACACAGCCAGAATAATCAGGAAAGTATTAAATAACTTAAAAGAATGGATATCACGGTACTGTAGGCTGCAGGTAGCAAGCCTGCTACGCATGCAAGAATCCAGGAGTTCCAACAAAACCTGTGATAAAAAGAAAAGAAAATAATAATCATTTTCCCTATTTTGGGTTAGGGGACCAGTCGATTACAAAGGTCCCAGTGCGTAACTGGTACTCATTTTATTGACCCCGAAAGAATGGAAAGTAAAGTCGACCCCAGGAGGAAGTTGAACTCAGAACGTAGCGATGGGCGAAATACCTATTTCTTTACTGCCCACAAGGAGCTAAACCCAGAGAGGACAAACAAGGACAGGCAAACGGATTAAGTCGATTATATCGACCCCAGTGCGTAACTGGTACTTATTTAATCGACCCCGAAAGGATGAAAGGCAAAGTCGACCGTAGCGGAATTTGAACTCGGAACGTAGCGGCAGACGAAATACGGCTATGCATTTCGCCCGGCGTGCTAACGTTACTGCCAATAATATATTTATTAGATAGTTGTCAAACTAGACAGTCGTAAATGGAGCTTCTTAACCAGACAGCCATTTCCACTCTTATCATTACATCTACTGGGAAACAGCAACAACAACAACAACAACAAGGAGGTAGCGGAGGATTAGCAGGGGAGCCTTTTATGAAGATAGTGTGCTTACTAGAAATAACAGCACACCTGCCTTCTACACCCTTGACGAAAGGAAGAGTATTGTTAAAAGTCTTTGGGTCAGGACCAACCACCAACGCCACCAACAACACCAACACCGACGCGATATCCATAACCATTAACACCATCACCACCACTGCTAACAATAAGTGGTATCATTCACAAACCAACAATAAATGCAAAATGAAAGAAGGGAGTCTAAAAGTGGGCTGTAAAGAACGGAAATGCCTAATTAAATAAATCAATTAAAAGACGGTAAAACTAATTAATTCAATTCATTTGGTTATGTTATTGTATTTCTGGTAATTTTACTCTGTTTGTTTGTCTTACATGAATGGCGTTGGGTGCCAACCTGATTTTGTATTTATATATGTACGTGTGAGAAGATAGTGTGTGTGTGTGTGTACAGCACACACATCCACACATGTGTACACATTGCTCGCATACATATATACATTGTATGTATCCATACACACACAAACTCGCACACAGACTCAAATATATATATATATATATTATATATTAATATATATATATATAGAACTCTCACACATATACACATATAATCTATATATAACGCATGTTGTGTGTATAGATATATGGTTATTCATATATGTAAATATATACATACATACATACATATATATATATATATATATATGT
>NC_042997.1:109422046-109429546 GCF_006345805.1 Octopus sinensis | reverse complement strand
ACAACAATAACAACTATATAATCAATAATAACAATTTTCAAGCTGAAGTATAAAGTTGAAAGTTTTGCCATCGAAACCCGAACCTAAATATTCCAAGACATATTTCCAGATCTTTAAACATCAGTTCTTCTCCACCATAAAATACATCGACAAAGAAGCTCGTGTCTCTTTTCTCCATCATTAGGTTGTTTTTTTGTCGTGCGTTTCTTTTTCCACTTTTTCTCAATCCAATCGCTACAGCTCATCAATATAATTAACGCTTCGATTACGTCAGTTGAAGTGACTTCCAGACGCCGATGGTTTTATCCATTGTTCTTGTTATAGTTTTTGTTTGTATATTTTGTTATGCTTTTACCTTTTTTTTGTTTCGTTACATCAAATTAGATTACTTTAGATATAATTGCGTTCCGCGCGTCGATAATATTGACGAGTCACGTGATCGCAACTTCTGTATCGCACGTTTTCTGCCTGCCTGTCTGTCTGCCTTTTTGTCTCTGTCCTTCATTTTCTACAATTACATAAATATGTCTACATGTCTATGTATGGCTGCCTTTGCATCGGAAATGTATGCGTCTATGGATACACATACGCACGCACAACACACACATACACACACCACGCACAAATATGCATCTCTCTCTCTCTTATATATATATATATATATATATATATATATATATATATATATGTGTGTGTGTGTGTGTGTGTGTGTGTGTGTGTGTGTGTGTGTATATATATTTCGTGTCACTCTGTCGGTTACGACGACGAGGTTTCCAGATGATCGGATCAACAGAACAACCTGCTTGTGAAATTAACGTGCAAGTGGCTGAGCACTCCACTGACACGTGTGTGACAAAACTGGCCCTTTGAAATACTGGTGCAGCAGAAACAGGAAGAAAGTGTGAGAGAAAGTTGTGGTGAAAGAATACAGCAGGGTTCACCACCACCCCTTGCCGGAACCTCGTGGTGCTTCTGGTGTTTTCGCTCAATAAACTCCCACAAAGCCCGGTCTGGGAATCGAAACTGTGATCCTATGACCGCGAGTCCGCTACTCTAACCACTGCGCCATTGCACCTACACACCACACACACACACACATATATATATATATATAACTTTAAATAACGATTGACCTAAATGTTACTTGATACATGTTCTAAAGTATAACCACCAAATCTATTCGCTTGGTTCCGTTTGCGTCACTTCTCGAGTTTTGAGCGAATTCTTGTTTTTTTAGGGAATAAATGTTCTTCGATAATGAAAATGACATCAAATCAGATTGCACCGAAACACCTTTGTTTCGTTTATTATTGGAAGAAGCGTGCATTTCACAGATATGTAGGTGAGTTAAATTTCTAGAACGATATTTTACAGGTGAAAGCTCATGAATTCTCAGAAGAAATTATCAAGCGCTTTTCATTTTCTCTTTTGTTGAACATCTTTATTTTAAAATCAGATATTTTGAGTTACAAAATTTTTACATTTATGATATCAAATAACAGTTATATCAATCGCTTTGTAACTTGAATAGGACCACAGACAGCTACATTTTATGGAATGGACTTGAGAGGGACTAAAGTAGTGGGGGAGGTTACACAGTAATTGGTGTGTTGGGGAAAAGAGTGAGATAAACAAACCAGAAATGATGTACGTGGATTGCGAAATGCAGGATGTGGGAGGAAGTAAAGATATGTGCGAGGAGTCGAAAAGTTTCTAAAAATTTCCAGTCTAATTGAAAAGGTTTGAAGACTTACTCCTACGCTACTTGCGTCGCTTCCCATAAATCTCACATTTCTGATTATTTTTCTTCCCCTCACATAGCAACCCTCACACATCACTACTTTACTTCAATCATACCGACATCTGAAGATTTCCAACTTAGGCAGTAAGAAGCTCTATACATTCTTTCACTCTGAAGAAGGACATGTTTTCGAAGCGTTTCAATTTACTGTACTCATCTATGATACCTTCTAAGATTTTTCTCAGACTTGTAGGCATTTGTACTCATCTTAATGGAGTATTTTGCTCATATAATTCCTCTTAATTCCTTAGTATTTTATTAATTTTCAAGATATTCTTCATATACTGATAACTAATTTTCAGATATTATCCCTCTGAAAGTTGACCCTTCTCATCCCTTTTGTCTTCCACTTTGTGGATTCGTTGCAGATGTCGGTGTTATTGTGTACGTGTTTTGGTCAGGGTAAGACATGTTTCAGTTCAGCCGTGTCGGCGCCGCCTTTCTGGCGTCAATAATTCCAAGCCGACTTATTTGACGTCAGACGTTGTAATGTTTCTCTCGTTCTTTCCTTTCCTCTGTCTGTCTGTCTATCTGTCTGTCTGTCTGTCTCGCTCTCTCTCTCTCACACACACTGTCTATCTGTCTCCCCCTATCCCTCCTCTCTTCCCCCTCTCTCCCCGCCTTTATGTCTGTGACCATGTTTATATGTTTGAAGAAAGAGAAACTATTTATGTCAATCTGTATGACCATATTTCTGCGTGCGCGCGCATGTCTGTTTGTCTCCAGTACCAAAACGTTCAATCGTCAAAACCGGTTCGATGTCCAGTCAGCCACCCCACATCATCAGCGCCCAAAATGCAACGCCCAATCGTCCCATTCTGTCCTGTCCCCATTTTATTTTTACATTCATACTCCCCCTCTTTACTTCCTTTGGCCTGACCCTCATCATTTCCATTTCATATCAACTTATCTGGACCTTGTCACAAGTTGCACTTCCATGCCCTGACACTTCTCTTCCCCATCCCCCTATCGACCATATCACTAATTACACTTCCTCATTACAAGTTCCACACCGAAATGACACCATTTTCCTCTTTTCTCTCCACCTCTCTCTCTTTCACTCCTACCTCTCTCTCACTCTCTCGATGAAGAAAGACAAATATCTGAAACGTGTGCTATTTCTTCTTTGTCCCCATTGCGGCATTTCGTCCGTCCTTACGTTCTGAGTTCAAATTCTACTGAGGTCGATAAAATAAGTACCAGCTCAGCTCGTATTTATTTTATCTGGGGTCATTTATCGTAATTCATCTGTAATGGGCTTCCCCTCCTCCCCTGAACAAATGCTGGCTCTGTGCCAAAATTTGAAACCGTCGTCGTTGTTGTTGTTGCGCGCCGGACTGAATACAATGCAGCTTTTTTCTTCTGGGTATTTACGTTCTGAGTTCAAATTCGGCCAAAATCAAATTCACTTCTCATCTTTTTGAAGGTCGATAAAAATGAGTACCAGCTGAGTATTGGGGTCGATGTAATCAATTTACCCACAGCTCAACTTAGAATTACAGGCCTTGTGACAAAATTAGAATGAATCACTATTATTCTTGTTATTATTTTTACTATTATCATTATTATTGTTTTTGATGATGACGATGATGATGATGTCATTGCCGGTATACACTAAACCAAGACTTACAAATTACATCATGACACGAAATGAGAAAGCTGTATATAATTACAATAATTAAGAAACCTTACTTGACTATATCATTAATGTTAATTATTACTAACAATAATACGAAAATTTTTTTCGTTTTAGCAACGACCCAAATAATTACACAAATTATTGACGTTGTAGCCGCCATTGAATTAACAATATCTCACGTGCACAATTCACAATTGTTTTATACATAAAAAAAAAACGGAACTTAGGACGAAATGCACATTATATTTAATTATTGTATTAATTTATAATAATTAGGTAGTTTATTAATATTGTCGCAGTGAGCAATTTTCTCTTGGCGTCTAAATTGTCTTGTTCTCAAACCTTCAGCAAAATTTCCCTCGAAAATAACCTAACCCGTCTTTAAAATCGATGAATATTCTGGAGAAAATACACGTGAATACAATTATTTCAGAAAAATTGATTAGATGGTTCTGATTAAATTGTCAATAAAGCACAGACAATTCCACGCAGAAAAGACCAGGATTTTCAGAAAGCAAAAAATGAAAAAGAAAAAAATAATCAACCAACTAACAAGGACATTATAAATAATAACTGTAAGCGGAACAGTAAAAATATGCAAGACATTTCTCAAGTTCAAAATGTGACATTGTTTTCGTTATCTACATTGTAACGATGGGGTGTTATATTTTTGTTAGAATACAGCTCCTTCCGCGAAAGGAAGAAATTAAATAATTAAAAAACAGAAGAATACATACATACATACATACATACATACATACATACTTATATACATACGTACATACATAATTTCATACATATATACGTACATACATATATACATACATACATACATAAATACATGCATACATAAATACATACATACATACATACATACATACGTATATACATACATACATACATACGTATATACATTCATACATACATACATACATAATTTCATACATACATACATACATAAATACATACATACATACATATATACATACATACATACATATATACATACATACATACATACGCACATACATACATACATACATACATACATACATACATACATACATACATACATACATACATACATACATACATACATATGGGTTTGCGTCATAAGACAGCACTTAAAAAGAACTGAATTCAAATAGCCCAAAACTCAGAAAATTTGAAACACTGAATATTCAGAGCAGGGAATTTTGAATATCGTTCCTCCCTGGCGAACCGCTGAGTCATTTTATCAAATTCGTTTCGTGAACCGCTAAGTTATTCTAGAGATTTCGTTTGGCGAACCACTAAGTCATTTTATCGATCTTGTTTGGCGAACCGCTATGTTATTGTATCGATTTCGTCTGGCGAACCGCTAAGTCATTTTATCGATCTCGTTTGGCGAACCGCTAAGTCATTTTATCGATCTGGTTTGGCGAGCCGCTAAGTCATTTTATCCATCTTGTTCGGCAATCCGCTAAGTTATTTTATCGAACGCGTTTGGCGAACCGCTAGTTCATTTCATCGAACCGTTTGGCGAACTGCTAAGTCATTTCATCGATCTTGTCTGGCGAAATGCTAAGCCATTTTATCGATGGTGTTTGGCGAACCGCTAAGTCATTTTATCGATCTCGTTTGGCGAACCGCTAAATTATTGTATCGATCATTTGAATTTAATTTTCCATATTTGGCCTTCTTTCATTCGAACTAATTGCATCCGACATCCTCAGCCCGTACATACTCTTGTAAACTTGTAAACAACAATTGAAGACAGAGCAACAACAGATCTACTTATAAGAGATATCGATGTAATATTCTGTTATTTACGAGGAAACAACAATTACTGTTTAAGGTGTATGACACTAATCCTCACAGAAACACTTATATGGTTGACCTTAAGCTTAACTCCTCGACATTGTGACGCTCGTCCCAGGGAGTTGAAAATCTCGACAATGTTTGTTTTAGAGAGGAGAAAAACAAGAAGTTTTACGTTGTCCCTTGTCCAAATATCGCAAGTGGTTTGTAATCTGGAATTAGCACGGCTGGAGCTTCCTTCTTCCTCATTAAGCTGAAACTGGTCAATTGTTTAGTGTTATGGCTCCATCATCATCCTATGACATAGTATCCGGTGTCATATTCTGCCAGTTTGCTGGTTCGCTTTTGTTATCTTAACAATGTGAGGCTGGCTGGTTGTTTATTTAGATTAGTTATCTGTCTACACACACGCACGCGCACACACACCTACACACATACATATATAGAAAATCATGCATAAACTCATATGCATTTACGTGCATACATATATGCATGCATACATATACATGATATATGTGTGTATGAGTGTATATATATGTATATACATATATATATATACATATAAATATGTATGTATATATATATATATTTATATATATATATATATATATATATATATATATATATATATATACATATATATACACACATATATATAATATATATATATATATATATAATATATATATATATATATATATATATATATATATATAGACATACACACATACACACATAAGCACTCACACAAGCCGTTATATACACACGTCAGTGGTTATTTACATTGTAGGCCACCAAATTCAGCTGTTTCAAATCTTACCTTACCCCTCTCCCTACCCGCCAATTTAGGGTACGTCCTGACACCTTAACCCCCTTATTTTCTAACATCTCCCTTCTTTCCTCTCTTCCACATCCTACTTCTCGCTTCCCACTATTCCCTCCAACCCAGCTTCCACTCATTCTCTCATCGTCTTTTTCCTTCCTCTCCTACTTTCTCATCTAAACGTCATCCACCAGGCCCTGAATATATGCAAATATGTTGGTAATTTGGTTCGTCTACCACACTCTCATAAACACGTACACACATACGTACATAGATACATACGTACGTACATACATACATACATACATACATACATACATACATACATACATACATACATACATACATACATACATACATATCACTTCGACAAGATCTGTTAACCAAGTGTCGAAGTGCATCCTTTGACCAAGTTTGCATACATGAGGCTGATAACATCTTGGAAGGCAGCTCCTTCGGCAACATTCTTTGTCTGATGACCAAGAATACATGCCCAAAGAAGTCGCACGACTCGACCGCAACACATCATCAGAGGTAAGGATGAGCCTGTATGAGCAGAAGACTATGCATGGATATGTTAATAGAAAGCTCCGTGATGATAGTAACATCGATCATCAAAGCAGTTTATCATGGACCAATAGCCGGATTACTACCTCCCACTTTGAAGGGTATGCGTTTCCAATGTAGGATCAGGAAATATCAACCAAGTACCAGATACACAAAAGGGATAGAGATGCGGGAAAAGCCGTAAAATGTGACAGAAGTTGCAGACTTTGTGGAGTTCACACTGAAGATATCACCCACATCATAAACAGTTGTCTGAAAATATCATCATGGTATCATCTACCGATGATATATGACGTTGTAGATAGGACACTCTATAAGGAAATCCGTCGGAAAGATAATCCCGAGGACAAAGAAATAAAAACCCACAATATGGTGGAAGCCATCGCCACTCACAATAAAAAGGAGTACTGGTGGAATGTCCCTGTGAAGACCTCAGTAAAATGTAAGCACAACATACCTGATATAATGATTTGAGATTCAGAAGAGAAACTGTGCACAGTTGTGGAAACTAGCTGCCCAGTGGATGTTTCCATGAAGCTGAAAATCAGTGAAGAAGAGAACACCTATGCTGAGCTATTGAGAAATCTGCATTTACTCTATCCAGATTACAAGTTCAAGTTCATAATTGTAATTATTGAGGTTCTGGGATATGTAACACAATGCCTAAATACCAATCTTGAGAAATTAAGCTTCTCTAAACCAGAAAGGAGAAAGCTAATTCGAAAACTATACATCCAATCCATCACTGGAACTGTAAAAAATCTGTAAAACTTTCCAGAAGTTTATCATTTAAATATATATGAGCATGTCTACTATATGCATGAGAATACATACATAAAAAAAAACATGCAAATCTGCACACATACATAC
>NC_042997.1:109384546-109417046 GCF_006345805.1 Octopus sinensis | reverse complement strand
GTGTGTTCGTGTAAGTTTGTGTATGTATGTGTAAGCTAGCGTATGCATGTATGTATATATGTATGTATATAGGTATGTGTGTGTATGTATGTGTGTATGTGTGTTTGTGTAAGCTTGTATATGTATGTGTGTATGTGTGTTCGTGTATGTATGTAAGTTAGTATGTATGAGTGTGAATGTGTAAGGTAAACATCCGCTGTGAATCTCAATATCTCAGCTGTTCTTACAAGGAAATGAAACCTCATTGAGACCTCTCACTGTTGTAGACACTACAGTAACACTATATCTGTCTGTCTATCTACCTATCTATCTATCTATCTATCTATCTATCTATCTATCTATCTATCTATCTATCTATCTATCTATCTATCTACATAACAAGATCTCCTTTCTGCTTGTGTTGTGTGTATATATATATATATATGCACACATATCTATGTATATATATACATATGTATATATATATATATCTATCTATATATATATAGGTGTGTATATATATGTGTGTGTGTATTTATACACGTATATAGATATATATCTAAAGATATACATATATAAAGCTAGATAGATAGATACATACATGTATATGTATACACACACACATACACACATATATGTATGTATGTATGTATGTATGTATGTATGTATGTATGTATGTATGTATGTATATGTTAGGTGGGGTGCATGTGTGTGCGTGCGATTGCTGAGATTGGTAAGGCGACACAAACCCGGATGCAAATAACTGAAACGGCCAACCCCAGCCTCTTGTCCTGCAGTGAAACCTAATCAGTAGTAGTAGTATTAGTAGTAGTGGTAGTAGTGGCAGTAGTAGTAGTAGCGGTAGTTGTAGTAGTAGTGGTAGTAGTAGTAGCGATAGTAGTAATAGTAGTAGTAGTATTAGTAGTAGTAGTAGCGGTAGTTGTAGTGATAGTGGTAGTGGTAGTGGGAGTAGTAGTAGTTGTAGATAAATTGTCAAAGACAATATAAATCTTTGCGTGATGTCGAAAGAATCTTCTCGGATTAAAACGGTGAAGCGTATAACATCTGTTGATGTTACAGGAGAATAGAGACGTGAAGAGAGAGACTGAAATGCACACACACGCTCATATTATATTATATTATACTATATTATATTATATTATATATATATATTTGCTCGAAATGAGGAGTAGTGGACAGCCGCCGACAACTGATGAAGGGCTGTTCTGTATGTTACTTGTCTTGTTTTCCATTTGTGTCCCTCGTTGTTTGAGTATTCAACACATTTGTTTTCGTATTTCATGTTGTTTACTGTTTGTGACGTGCTATACCTACACCGTGATCACCGGTGCTATACCTACACCGTGATCACCGTGACCGACCAGGCTATCAGATGTTGCTACCCATCGCTGGTCAGTACAATGCGCTTCGCATTGTTTTAGCCTTCAAATGACGCCACCCTGCTGGCTAAACGAGCAGGCCAACAGAAGAAAGAGTGAGAGAAAGTTGCGGCGAAAGAGTACAGCAGGGATCGCCCCCAAACTTTGCCGGAGCTTCGTGGAGCACACAACGCCCGGTCTGGGAATCGAAACCGCGATCCTACGACCACGAGTCCACTGCCCTAACCACTGCGCACATTGCGCGCACACACACACACACACACACACACACACACACACACACACACCACACACACACACATATAATATATATATATATATATATATATATATATATATATATATATATATATATATATATATATATAGATAGATAGATAGATAAAGATATATAATATATATATGTGTGTGTGTGTGTGTGTATGTGTGTATATACATGTATATATTATATTATTTATATATACATAATATATATAGGCACACACGCATACATGTGTGTGTGTATGTAACAAAGTACGGAGGAGAGAACTGAGAAATATAGAGATGAGAGAGAGAGAGAGAGGGAGAGTGAGAGGGAGAGAGATGATCTGGGTGTAAATGATAAACGAAGATATAACATCAATATATCATATACAGAGAAGGCAAAATCACTTATATACACCCACAAGTGCGTGTGAGTGGATGGGGCGTGTGACATGGATCTACACATTTAGAGACATATCGGCGTTTGTATCTACACATTTGTGTCTATCTACCTATCTATCTATCTATCTATCTATCTATCTATCTATCTATCTATCTATCTATCTATCTATCTATCTATCTATCTATCTATTTATCTATCTATCTATCTATCTATCTATCTATCTATCTATCTATCTATCTATCTATCTATCTATCTATCTATCTATAAGGGATTAGTGGAGGAGAGGTACGACGACGAGCTCGGGGCAAACCTGGGCGTCGACGAGGAATACCTGACCCGCCTGTTTCAAACGACTTTCGGACCGGGACCTATGGACAACTTCCAGAGATCCCTGGCCTGGCGGTGCCACCGAGAAGCGCTACCCGTTCGGGATAAGCTCTATAGGCATGGCTCGAGAAACACGGGGCCGACCTGCCCGAGATGCGGGCAGAGCGACGAAACCGCTCTGCACGCAATCGTGCAGTGTCCAGCAATTTCCCACCTGTGGGCTTATGTCGAACGACTGCTGTCACGTGTGGGACGTGTCGGTTTATCAACCGAGTCTATCGTTAATATCGTCACGCCTCCTTCCTTCAAACGGGAAGGAAGAGCTATTTTTATCATACTTGTGGCTATGGCGAAAGAATGTATCTGGTGGACGCGTCTGAAAGGATTAGAGACAAACACTTTCCTCTCTGGTCAATCTCTCATCAACTTCTTCAAGTATCACTTGAAGAAAAAAGTGAGAGTAGAGAGGCAAGTTTTGTCTAGTGAATGTTTTAAAAAAAGATGGGTGAATGTAGCAAGGATGGCACGTATGAATGACGAAGCCACCTTGACTATGATTCTATGAACCGTAAAAATTAATACAGAGAGTTGCTTATTTGCAAAAAAAAAAGAAAAAAAAAAAAGAAATATAACATGTGACTTCATTGACCGAGGTTACCGTGGTCTTTTCCGTAGGCTTTTCTTTCCACGGGTAAACCTCACCTGTCCTCCCCTTTACACTTCATATTGTCATTTCTGTGATAACGATCCCTATTGATCAATTTTTTTCCTCTCCCCCTTTTTTTTAACCCCCCCCCTTTTTTTTGTCCTCTTTCTCTCCTTTTACGATCCCTTTTGATCGACCCCCCTTTTTATTTTATTTTTATTTTATTTTTTATTTTTTATTTTTAAAAAATTTTTTAAACCTTCAAAAGAAAAGCTCTACCTTGTAATTTGTTCTATCTGTGTGCAGCCCTGTGTGGCTAATAAAGAAACATATCTATCTATCTATCTATCTATCCATCTATCTATCTATCTATCTATCTATATATCTATTTATCTGTCTGTCTGTCTGTATGTATGTATGTATGTATGTATGTTGTATGTATGTATGTCTATCTATCTACTAGTATGTGTGTATGTGTGTGTGTTTCTGTCTATCTCTCTATCTACCTCTCTGTCTGTCTATCTATCTGTCTAGCTGTCTGTCTGTCTACCTATCTATTTATCTATCTATCTACCTCTCTGTCTGTCTATCTATCTATCTGTCTACCTATCTATCTATCTATCTATCTATCTATCTATCTATCTATCTATCTATCTATCTATCTATCTATCTATCTATCTATCTGTCTGTCTGTCTATCTATCTATCTATCTATCTATCTATCTATCTATCTATCTATCTATCTATCTTGACCGAACTGCAGTCGTGGATCAAAAAGAGGCCGAGGAAGGGCGAATGGCACCGCGAGTGTCGCGTTGCTCTCAAGCAACTCTGCCGTCCCGGGTCGACCTTGAGTGACTTCAACACAACCAAAGCATTCTATAGGGGATTAGTGGAGGGGAGGTACGACGACGAGCTCGGGGCGAACCTGGACGTCGACGAGGAGTACCTGACCCGCCTGTTCAGGACGAATTTCGGGCAAGGGCCCATGGACAACTTCCAGAGCTCCCTGGCCTGGCAGTGCTACCGAGAAGCGCTACCCGTTCGGGAGAAGCTCTACAGACACGGCTCGAGAAAGACGGGGCCGACCTGCCCGAGATGCGGTCAGAGCGACGAAACCGTTCTGGACGCACTCGTGCAGTGTCCAACAATTTCCGACCTGTGGGCTTATGTCGAACAACTGCTGTCACGTGTGGGACGAGTCGGTTTATCAGCTGAGTCTATATCGTCAATATCGTCACGCCTCCTTCCTTCAAACGGAAGGAAGAGCTATTTTCATCATCCTTGTGGCTATGGCGAAAGAATGTATCTGGGGACGCGTCTGAAAGGATTGGAGACAACACTTTCCCTCCTCTGGTCAATCTCTCATCAACCTCTTCAAGTACCACTTGAAAAGGAAAGTGAGAGTAGAGAGGCAAGTTTTGTCTAGCGAATGTTTTAAAAAGATGATGGGAATGTAGCAAGGATGGCACGTATGAATGACGAAGCCACTTGAGCATAATCCTATGAACCCAGAAATTGAAAACAGAGGGTTACCCACTTGCAAAACAAATGTGGTAACATATACAATATTGACCAAGGTTACCGTGGTCTTTTTCGTAGGCTTTTCTTCCCACGGATAAACCTTACTTGCTTTCCCCTTTACACCATATATCATAACACTGTGATACACGATCCCTATTGATCTTTTTCTTTTTCCTCTTCCCCCCTTTTTTTCCCCTTTTTTCTTCTTTTTTATTTCTCTTTCTTTTGTTCCTTTCCTTTTCTTTTTTTTTTTCTTTTTATTCTTTTTATTTTATTCAATTTTTTTTTGTTTTTGTTCTTTTCTTCCCTTTTACGATCCCTCTTGATCGAAAAACCTCGCCACCCCACCCCTTTTTTTCTTTTATTTTTTTGTTCTCTTCATCCCCCAAAAAAAAGCTCTACCTTGTAACTTGTCCCATCTGTGTGCAGCCCTGTGTGGCCAATAAAGAAACTTATCTATCTATCTATCTATCTATCTATCTATCTATCTATCTATCTATCTATCTATCTATCTATCTATCTATCTATCTATCTATCTATCTATCTATCTATCTATCTGAGTGTGTGTGTGTCTTTCTGTCTCTTTTTCTCTTTCTCTCTATTTATATATGATGACACACAAATTTGTGTAGCGTTGCATACTTTTTCATTGTCAGGAGCCGGCGTGGCTGTGCCGTAAGAAGCTTCCTACGTAGTTCCGGGTTCACATGGCCATGTGTCTTGTCCTATAGACAGGTAACGCACAGACACACACACTCGTGCTCGATACCTCCCACTGACGACGACGACCTTTGCCTCATCACACGACGTCGAGGCCAATCACGGACGGCCGCTTGCGGCGGTTTCTTCCTTACGCAAGGATAATGTAACTGCAACTATAACATCTTTACAATTTTTTATTTCTATTTCTACAGACATTCTCCTATTTCCCTATATACTCCTTATTTGCTTCCTTTTCCAAAATAACTCCTTATATTGAACTCTAAATGTTTCCCTCTATTTAACCACCTCACATCGTCTCTGATGAAGGGATATCCCTAATATCCCAGAAACAGCTGTAAGTCTAACTTTCTCTTTATAAATGTCCTGAATATTCCACACAGCCTTGCCTTTGTTGTCTCATTTTATTTAACATATACATGGTCACACAAGACCCGCATTAGACTCCTCACTTGTATTATTATCGAACCGAGAGTTTAACTACGGCCCTTCCATTGCACTTACATACCGTTACCTGCTACCTTGGATTTTCTGGATACTAATGCCTCTTATATATATATATATATATATATATACAAATTGGGATAGGGGTTGTAAATGCAACCCTCCATGGGATAACATATATCCAATATACTGCTAGTGAAGTACCCAACAAGGTTAATACATAAATGTTAAGAATTGCAATGCAATTAATTCATTTACTGTATTGATGGGCAAAGGTAAATGTTTTACCACAAAATCATAATACAAAATAAGAAATGGAGAAATACATCCAAATCAAATATCAATGCCAGATAATACCCAATCATATACTTTTATTAAACCACCACAAAGAAGAAACTTTGGTGGTTTATAAATTATGTGATTGGGTATTATCTGGCAATTGATATTTGATTGGATGTATTTCTCATTTCTTATTTTGTATATATATATATATATATATATATATTATATATATATATATATATATATATATATATATATATATATATACTTGTTTTATTTATGTGCTTAGAGTCTACCGTTGGTTTCATGGTGAGAGAAATTTCAGCAGTTATCAAGTTTGTGCTTACCTTCATCTCAGACGAATGCTTGAAAATGGAGGTGAGCTCGAAAGACCTATGTGGTAGGGTTGATAGTTTCTCTCATCATGGAACCACTGGTAGCTTTGTTAAACCACAAATGAAGAATATTTATCCACCAAAGCAGTGTTGAGCTCTCATTGTCAATGTTCGATACCCATACATACATACATACATACATACATACATACATACATACATACATACATACATACATACATACACACATACATACACACACATATACATACATACACACATACATACATACATACATACATACATACATACATACAACATACATACATACATACATACATATAGTATGTAGATGTATGTGTGTGTGAGTGTTTAAGCATGTGTGAATGTGTATGCGCATGTACAAGCGTTTGCTTGAATGGGATTAAGGCCTCCCTTATTTTAAGGGCATACATCTAAATCTAGCACCACCGTATTTTGACAAACTAAATTAAAGAATTGTCGATATTAAAACATATCCAACCTGTGGAGATGTCTTTGGTATCTTCCGAAGGAATATGTCGTGGTACTCTTTGATAGATATCAGAATATTTTTTCTCTTTTAATTGCTTTAGGCTAAAGTTGAATGCAGCAGACCACCATCAGATGAAGATGAAATGTACAGCCATGATGTGGTTCGCTGTGAGTTCGAGTATTATAATGGTGAGCATTGACATATCCCAGATCGCGGTTGCTTTTTTAACTGAATACTAACATCATTTGGACAACACATAGGCTATAGTTTCCTACTTCCACAAATAACAGAGCATGCGCATTGACTATGGAGAGAATGGTGGACAGCTGACTACTGAACCATTGTCTCAGAATGTTTTGACGGCCCACGTGTTCTTGCTGTGAGCCGTGTCAACATAATCTGGGTTGATCTGGGTTTTTAAAAAAGTTCTATGTTTATCTTTAATGTTCTTTATCATGTGAGATTCTAAGAAGAAAAACGAATATTCTTGTTCAAGCATATTGCATGCGGAGAACATATATTTATATATATATATATATATATATACATATTTATACACACACACACACATACACACACACACACACATACACACACACACACACACACACACACACACACACCACACACACACACACACATCAAAACACGCATGGATACATACACACATGTATTTGCATATATACATGCACGAATATATATGCATAAATACAAACATGCATACACACAAACCCATTCATCCATCCATATAAACATACGTACATACATTTCCAATTTTCAATAATATTTCGATTCCTTCGCGTGGACTCAGTGTTAATGTCAACCATCAGATAACTTGTATTAATGTAATTACTAACAAGCTCTACCCCTCAGTAATTAAATACTAACTGATAATAATTACCTACAAAACTAACCTTTCAGTGTAAGATCCTTCCTTCTGCCTCTCAGACTCTTCTCTGCCGTCCGGATATACCAAAAACGTTTCCCCTCTCTCTTTCCCCAGCATGTACTCTACGACAGCAGCTCGCAACAGGAAGTTTTGCACAGGAAGAAGAAGGAGAAGAAGGATGAGAGATAGGTTTTGTTCCTTTGTTTCATTCATTTATTCATCTTTCATATATTTGGTTTAATTAGCTTGTGTTTATATTTTAAGAGTCGAATAGCTTTTTTTTTACCAACATTTCAAGATGCATTATCGTTTTTACTGAATAATAGTGTGCAAGCACGTTCTAACGCTCGCTCATCAACACCAGGGGGTGAGGTCACATTGCAAAATATGTCTAGTATGTATGTGTATATATATATATATATATATATATATATATATATGTATATATATATATGTATATGTATAGGGAGAGTTTAAAAAAAAAAAACAAAAGACGAAGACAGGTGGCGTACAAAACAAACGATGTATTAGTATAACGCTCAAGAATAGAAAAAGTATTTTACGTTTCGAACCTACGCTCTTCTACAGAAGGGACACAGAAAAAACAGGAGAGAAAAAATGTGTGTAGTGGCTAACGCTATCATGGCGACTGTATAAGTATATATATATATATACATATATATATATATATAGATAGACAAATAGATAGATACACACATATATATACATAATATATATATATATATATATATATATTATATATAGAGGGCATTATACATACATGCCAGATGGCATTATACATACATGCCACACGCTAAGAGGGACAATTAGTCATTTCTATACACCAAAAATATTACTAATCCCACCGAATGCAATTTTTCAAAGTAAGACATTTAAAAAAATATAGACCTGTATCACAGTGATTTCATACTTACGTATTCATCAGCAGGCCTGGATGTATCATACATAAACGACCCTGCCTCGCTTAACCGATCTGCTAACTGATCAACATCAACGAAGCACATGGGTGAGTTTACATATATTACATCCTGTAAATGTCAGACTTTTTACGAATTGCATTTCGGGAAAGGAAAATTTTTTTTCGGAATAAAAATTTAGCAATTAAGGACAACTACTTAATAGGAAAACTTAACAAAAAAATTGTCAGGTAGATAGCGTGAAACCTCATAAGAGAAAAAATTTCGAAATAATTATTTCTTATTGAACATATTAATTTAATATAGAGGGCATTATACATACATGCCAGATGGCATTATACATACATGCCACACGCTAAGAGGGACAATTAGTCATTTTACCAAAAATATTACTAATCCCACCGAATGCAATTTAAGAATAATTATTTTCGAAATTTTTTCTCTTATGAGGTTTTCACGCTATCTACCTGACAATTTCTTGTTAAGTTTTCCTTATTAAGTAGTTGTCCTTAATTGCTATTATATATATATATATATATATATATATATATATATTATATATATATATATATACATATATATATATAATATATATATATATATATATATATATATATATATAATATATATATATATATATACGCATACACACACGAACACACACATACATACATACACACACACAACTACAAACAAAACACACACACGATACATATATATATACACGCACACACACACATACTCCAAACTAGCAATACCTATTACTTGACCTGTGGTAGAGACAAAAGCCGCCACTCCCAATTCCTTCTTCCTCGACTTTAACACTACTAGCCCTACAACACGCATTGATTAACAGCCACAACCACACAAACATTCACACACACACGCACACACACGTGTCATCATTGCACACATACACACATACACACACGCAGACATCCGCGCACGCACATATCCACACTTACACAGACATTCCTCCTCCTCTACCACTCTCATGTCTTTGAAAAAACCACTCTCCTGTCTTTGAAAAAACCTTTCTTCACCCATTTCCTTCCGGTCTTTCAAAATGTGACCGCGTGTGTACCGTTGGCGATTTTTTTCCCTCTGTCTTCCCTTCTCTGGATCTTTACTTCTCCTATGCTTCCGACGAAGAGCTCCGCTCGAAACGTTAAACCCTCCTTCTTTCCTTCTTTCTTGGGCGTCCAATAATACTATATTTGTTCCACGTTCTCACGTTGTTGTGTTATTTTTTGTGCTTTCTTGTTTGGATTAACTCTCTATATATATATCACAATGTCCCTGTCTCTCTTTTTTTCTCGCCAGTCCTTGCTCTTCCGTCTATCTACTGCTACACACTCTCTCTCGCTCTCTCTCTCTCTCCCCCCCCCTTAATTCCTTTGTTCCTCTTTTTCTCTCTCTTCTCTTCTCACGTGACCGTTGGCCGACTGCTAGCCCTTTTTGCGTTTGACAACGGTCACTACCGCATCGATACGCTTCCCTCTGCCGTAAGGCTTAATTTCCAACACGCCAGCTGAATTCAATTCGCCTGTTGTTATGTCCTGTTATTATTATTTTATTATTATTATTATTATTATTATTATTATTATTATTATTATTATTATTATTATTTAATATTATTTTTGTATTTATATTCGTATAACATGGTCCGTTTTCCCGTCCTTGTTTCGTATACATTCGATGCTTTTTTCCCAGGGATTTTATGCTCTTAGCTTAGTTTTTCCTTGGGGCTGGCCAAATTGGAGCAATCTCAAGATTAATCAGCCGAAATTGCGAGGTTGATCCGGTTCTTGACTGAAAATAAAAGGCTTCGAATGACCCATCCGTGTTTTTTTGTATCGTCTAACTGGATGTTTTGTTGTCCATTTTTGTATCACCTAGTTGTCCGGATGTTTTGCGTTCTTGTCCCATTTTGTATTTTATTTTATATATATATATATATATTATATATATATATATATATATATATACAAACACACCACACACCACACACACACACACACACACACACACACACACACATATATATTTGAGGTGTGATCAATAAGTACCCAAACTGTTGCCATAGTAACGAAGCTAAAGCACGCAGAGTGAAGCCACTTGGCAGAGATTGAGCTTAATCTTCCTTGCTCATATACACCAAGTTTTAACGTCCTTGCTCATTTCTCCTGTTTACAGCAGTGCTTGAAATTAAGGCGTGTAAGGTGCGATTCTCGCATTGACCATGACAGAAAAAGTAGTCATGGCGAAATCTGCTCAACGGCCGCTGAAAGTGTACTGAGAAGTGTGTATGAGCCGCACACATGTGCATGAGGAGTTCAGACGTTTCCAAGATGGCCGAAAAAATGTCGATATTGACGAACGTTCTGGGAGACACGCAACCAGCTGAACTGAGAAAACCATTGCAGATGTGTGTGCAGGCTGTGAGAAGAAATCGTCGAATCACCATCCGAGAATTATCAGAGGATGTGCAGATTAGTTACGGTTCAGTTCAATCCATTATCACTGAAGATTTGGGTATAAGACTCGTGTCTGCCAAGTTTGCACCAAACTGCTTTCTGCTGACGGTAAAGACGCTCGGGTTTCAATTGCACAAATTTCCTCGACTGTGTCGAGAACGATGAAATCTTTTTAAAACCTTTGCGTAGGCCTCTGAGCAGGTATCACCAAGTTTTTGGCAAAATTTGATGCCGATTCTCTACTCAACTTTCTCTGTCATGATCATTAGTTCCAAGCACTTCTGTAAACAGCAGAAGTAAGCTAGAAGGTTAAAACCTTGTGCACATACACAACAGTATTCAAGGTCAATCTGTGCCAAGCGGCTTTACTGTGCGTAGTTTAGCTTCGTTACTATGGGAACAGTCCGGATACTTATTGATCAGACCACTATATACATATAGTGAGAATTTACGAAAAATTCTAAAGACGAAGACGGGTGTGTAAACAACAAACATATGTATCAGTTTAACGCTCGGGAAGTGAGAAAGTCTTTTACGTTTCGAGCCGACGCTCTTCGACAGAAATGAACAGAGAAATAAACAGGGAGAGAAAATACAAAGGTTTAGTGGCTAGCGATCTATCATAGCCAATTCAAGTAAACAAACATTTCAAATAAAAAAAAATACGAACAAAATGAACGTGTGTACGTGTACAAGAAATGTATTATCTTGACGCTGGATGAAAGGATAGAGTTTGACGTTTCGAGAATAAGTCTTCATCGGAAAGGAGAAAGGGAAAAATCCAAAGATGGAAAAGAAATCGCCAACGGCGGTAAGCGTTTAGTTACATTGCTGGTGCATTTATAGAAGTATAGGTAGATAAGTGCCTATTCTCGTGTGTGCGTGTGTGTGTGTGTGTACACACATATATACGAACATAATACACACACATACACATACACACATACATGTATATATACATATATGTGTACGAATAGGTGTGGCTATGTGTTACAAAGCTTGTTTCTCATCCGTATGGTTCCGGGTTCAGTTTCACTCTATAAATGCACCAGTAATGTAACCAAAGCTTTATGAATGGAGTTGGCAGACGGAAACTGAAAGAAGCCCGTCGCATATATATATATATATATATATATATATATATATATATTATATATATATATATTATATATATATATATGTATGTATAAAAATACAAACTGGGACAAGAACGCAAAACATTTAGGAGACGATACAAAAGACACGGACGAGACATTCGAAGCCTTCAGTCTTCAGTCAAGAACCGCATCATCCTCGCACGCACACACACATATATATATATATACGCGTGTGTGTGTTTGTGGTGTGTATGTGCATGTGATTTAAAGAAAGGACAAATTAGCGTTGCCTAATTATCTACGCCCTTAATCCTCTCAGTGAGAGAGCCATTGGGTTAACATAAGTCATTTCTCGCGTGACAGTTGGTTTCTGCGATATGTAAGTACGGAGTTTTAGTAATGAGGTGGTGATCCAGAAATGGAATATAGTGGGGGCGTGTCAGAAAAGTTTTAGGTGTGATTAATAAAGGCATCGCGGCCGCAGTGGTGGTTTTCAGAATGGTCCCCGATCATTTATTCAAAGAGAAACATGAAGGCTACTTAAGACAATGAAGAATGTGGCAAACTAGATGAATGACGTAGATTCTCAGAAAAAGTGGTTGTGTGAAAGAGATAAATGACTGGAAGAATGGAAGAGAATTTGCGCGAGAATGAACGCTGGCAGGAATTGACGTCGTTTGGTACTTTCGTCTTTAGTTATTATGTCAATGTGTGAGGTGGAGATAAATAGACAGATTAGACAGACAGAGAGGGAGAGGGAGAGAGGAAGAGGGAGAGAGAAAGATGGAGAGAGGAAGAGAGAGAGAGAGATAGTGTTTGGTTGTCTTCTAAACTGGAATAGTCAGGTTCAGGGGGAAAGACATGGAATTGACTAACAGACTAACAGACAGACAAACAGGAATATAGACAATGGCACTGACATTGTAGCGTTCTTTTTGATGCATGATCTATTGGTGTGTGTGTATGTGAGTGTGTGTGTGTGTAGTTTGTATATGTGTATAGGTGAGTTAGAAAGATGGTAGAATTATAACAAGATGAAAGAAAGGGGAGAGAAGGGAAGAGGGGGGAAGGGGAAGAAAAGGAAAGAAAAAAAAAAGAAATAAATAGGGAGAACATGGAAATTTGTGCAAAGAAAAACATGAAAAGGGGATTTTGGAAAGAAGAAGGAGAACGTAAGTGGAAGATGGTGGGGTGGAGGGAAGAAGGTAAGAATTAGACAGAGAAAAGGAGGGGAATTATGTGTTCTGTAAGACCTTGTTAGAACCATTGCAGCACGCGCACCGAGGACCCCCCCCCCCCACACACACACACACGTACCTAGAGGGAAAGAAAATATTCTACGTGTGTGGTCCAGCTTTCGTCTCAACAAAACTTGAAGAAACATTAAATATACTTGTGATCAGTGTCAATTTGTTATATACTACTACCACCACCACACTACTACTACTATTACTGCTGCTACTACTTACTATTACTACTACTACTACTACTACTACTACCACCATCACCACCACCACCACTACTACTACTACTACAATAATAATAGATTCATCCCTAGCCCGCCATATTTATCACCTTTATTTACCCTTTCATATATACAATATGTAATCTTGGCGGCGAGCTGGCAGAAACGTTAGCGCGCCGGGCGAAATACTTAGCGGTATTTCATCTGTCGTTACGTTCTGAGTTCAAATTCCGCCGAGGTTGACTTTACCTTTCATCCTCTCGGGGTCGATAAATAAAGAAACAGTTTCGCACTGGGTCGATGTAATCGACTTAATCTCTTTGTCTGTCCTTGTGTGTCCCCTCTATGTTTAGCCCCTTGTGGGTAGTAAAGAAATATATATACAACTAGCAGTATCGCCCGGCGTTGCTCGGGTTTGTAAGGGAAATAACTATATAAGCATTTTTAGAGAGTTACTTCCCTTATAGATGCCAATTCGGGTTTTCTTAGCCATTTCTGTTTTGGTGTCTTCAAGCCATGAAGTCGTTCTAAAAGAACGCTGGTCTCCTTGACAACGCATTACGACGTTGATTTCTTTACACTCCCTTCCCCACAGCTTCACGAAGGAGGAAAAGAAGGGGGAGAAGCAAACACAGGTGCAGGTGTTTGAGCGTGGACGCCAACTCCGCCGCCATCGACACACGAAAAATTATGCATTAAAATGGAATAAAAAATGATGTTAAATTATTTTTAAAATCGTAGACTCATCGTAGACGCGCGCTAATAGTCAGACGGGCTCGAAATTAATCACGACTATAAGATACCCGAATTTGGTTAAACTGCACCGCAAAATGTGGGAGGAGTTAGGAATCTAAATCGAAGGGGACAGACACTCACACAACTACAGTTTTATATATATAGATAAGTAATCTTTAGACAGTGGTGACAAAATGTGTGAGAGCGACAAAATGAAGTTGAACGGGGAGGTAAAGACGCTATACAATTCCTACACACACACACACACACATAAATACATAAATGCATATGTATGTACATGTGTGTGTGTGCGTGTGTGTATGTGTGTATAAAGAAGTCTGTTAGATATGAATTCCACACGCAAAGTTAGAGATTATCCAAAAAGCCAAGGATAATCAGGGAAAAATGCATTTAAAGAAGAGGAAAGACAACGCGGAATAGACTCCACGCCTTCTCCATCATATACACAACTAAGAATCTAAGTCGGATCGGAAACAAGTGCACTCAGTAACACTTCCGGTCATTTTGGGGTCAATTTATCCTTGAAGGGTCCGGAATTCTCTGTTGAATAGTTCTTTAGGTCTGTTGATTCAAACTGGTCGCCAAACAGTCTTATACTCTCCTCTGCTCCTGGCATTGGCACCCTTATATGCATTCCTTCAAAAATATTACTCGTTTTATTATTTTCTAGATGAGACATAAAACTGATTCTCTGTCGGATCACCGTGTCCATGGAGCCAGACGTCCCTCACATCACACCAATCATCTTCTACCTTCCTCCCTCTGTCAGCCCCTTTTATGATGCGTCGATACAGTCTATCATTGCGTCTCAGGTCTTCACAGTCCCCACTCTCTCCGTTGGAAGAGAAGGGAATGGTACTTCAAAGAGTTAAGACCTTCGTCTTACTGCTGGAACAACTAACGAACCTTGCGATTGTTTTTACTAGGTTTGCTGTTATCAACTTCTCTTTCTCTCTCTCTCTCTCTCTCTCTCCTCTCTCTCTCTCTCTCTCTCTCTCTTCTTCTTCTCCTTCTTCTTCTCTCTCTCTCCTTCTTTCTGTCTGTCTGTCTGTCTCTCTCTCTCTCTTTCTCTTTCCCCCTTGCAAACTCATTGCTTTTGTTTACATATTCATGGCAAAGCAGAAGTTTAGAATGATTTTGTAAATTTCAGAACGTCTAATCCTTACGATTCCTCCAATCACATCTCCTATTTCGTTTCCTCACTCTTCACCACTTGAATATATGGCTCTTCAAAAGTGAGAACGAGGTACTTATTAATGTTACTGTAGATACATCACGTTATCATCTTTATATTTCGTTGGCCCGCCTACGGACAAATATGTGTCGTACTATCTCTGTCTCTACACAGCAGCCTCACACAGGCAGTTCCGTTGCCCCTCTCTATGAATGGAGAGTAAACTTTTCTACACATTATTCATCACTATTCTTTTCATACTTCACTCACTGCCCTTCCACTTTTCGTGAGTAGATGTAAAGCATTTTTTCTTTACTCGTTCTTGGAGGAATTCAGGCAAGGATGCGCACGCCCTTGTAACACATTCCTGCCAAGCTTCATATATTGGCCAGATACATACCATTACTTCTTCCCTGTAGCAATGTCAGCAAAACTGCTTCCATTTTCATATATATTATTGCTCAAGTAAATTTATTTGTGAATGAGAAGTATCACATTTGTCCTCAACTTCGTTGTTGGTGTTCCGTTGTTGTCATTTTCAAAAGCATCGTTAAAACTATTCCCACCAGAATTAAAGTGTATATATAAAAGAAAAAACGCATATCCTTTGAAACCCTTCTTTGCAAGATATTTTTTGTTCATTTCTATTTTTGTTTATACTTATTTATTTATTCATATATTTATTTGTATGGTTGTGTTCGTTCACGTCTTTCTTAGTGTACAAATTTACCTACATCTCCCGTTAACATTTTAGGCTCATACTTAAAATGGCTAAAAATTGCCATCTTTAGTTCTCTTCCGGTAAGGGGAGCAGAAATGTTCCAGACCGGTTCTTCGATACATCTATTTAAAATAAATTCCTTTTCCCTCTGGATTAGCTTCTTAAAAAATAAATATTTTTTACGTAACAAGTCGGTGGTTTTAAATAATAATAATAATAATAATAATAATAATAATAATAATAATAATAATAATAATAATAATAATAATAATAATAATAATAACTCGCAGAGTCAATGTAAGAACATCTGGAAAAAATGGAGTTCAGCCACATGAGCAGAAGTGTTGCAAAAGAAGTGCAGAGGTAGCAAGGATCAACTCCTGATAGACAAAACTGTACATATAGACTGAAAGAGGAGGAAAACTAACTTGTCATTGATCGACTATCGTAAGGCGTTCGGTACGATCCCACATTCCTGGATTATGGAGTGTATGAACCTATTTCGTATTGGATCGAATGTTGAGCTATTGCTTGGAAAAAGTATGGTGAATAAGAGGACGGACCTGACAGCATACGGAAGAAGTTTAGTGACAGTAGAAATTAGGAGGGGCATCTTCCTAGAGAACTGCCTGTCTCCACTGATCTTTGTATTGTGCTTGATACCACTAACATTGATTCTGAGGAAAGCAAAAGCTGGGTATGTATTCAAAAGCCACCAGCAAAAAGTCAACTATTTGTTATTCATGGATGACCTCAAACTTTATGGTAAAGATGGATCCCAAGTCCGTTTCCTCGTTGATGCGGTGTATACTTTCAGTGCTGATATCAGAATGGAGTTCGAATTGAAAAAGTGTGTTATGTTAGTCTTGAAGGTAGGCACAATCAGTTGTATGGACGGGCTAGCGATACCATCAGGAGAGGTTATGAAGCAGAAGAAAGAGATGGGCTATAAGCATTTGGGGATTTTGGAAATGGATAAATTGATGGAGAAAGAAATGACAGAAAAAATTAAGGTGGAGTACTTACGCAGACTGAGACTTATTGGATGCGAACACTGCATTAGAGCAGGAGAAAACAACATAACATGGTGTGTAAAAAAAATGCCACAGAACCGCTTTTATTAGAAGTAGGAAGGTCAGGCTTGTGTAAGATGAAAGACTGTACAAATAAAACACTATACAAGAAATTGAAAATGAATGAAACTGAAAATAGGTGGGTAAAGAAAAGAATGCATGGTCAATTTCATAAGGATGTTGAAGATATGACAGATAGAGAAAAAAGATGGCTGTGGATGACTAAAAGTGATTTAAAACCGGAAACGGAGGCTCTAATCTGTGCTGCCCAAGAGCAAGCACTCAGAATAAACTACATAAAATACAGATTAGACAATACAGCAGAAAGTGATAAGTGCAGAATTTGTGGACAAAATGGTGAAACCGTATGGCATATTACCAGCCAATGTACGCCATTAGCCCAGAATGAATATTAGAGACGCCACGACAATATAGCCAGGTTTGTCCATTGGACACTTTGCAACTTGACAGAGCAAAAACTTGGTACGACCACAAACCTGAAGGCATCGTCGAAAATAGAGATGCAAAGATTCTATGGGATTTTATGATTCATTGCGACCATGAGATAGAGAATAAGAAGACAGACATAGTCTTAATTGAGAAAGAAAGCAAACTATACTGGATCATAGATATAGCATGCCCAGCTGACAACAAGGTAGGCAATAAGGAAGAAAGAAAAGTTGACAGATATGACAGGTTAGCTTGGGAAGTTAAGCAGTTGTGGTCGATGAGAAAGGTATCAGTAGTACCAATAATTGCCGGAGCCCTGGGAACAATGAGTAAAATCTCGAGAAGTACATGGAACAAATAAGGGTTGCAATAAGGGTGGAGCACTTGCAGAAAACAGCACTTCTTGGATTCGTTCGAATACTCCGGATGGTGCTCGAAAAATAAGAAGGGGTTACCTTAGTTCACTGGTAATGAACAGCTGACCGTAATACATCTGCAGCGTTAGAAGCTGTGCATAGGCAATAATAATAATAATAATAATAATAATAATAATAATAATAATAATAATAATAATAATAATAATAATAATAAATATAATTGCACTTCCATCATATCCAAAAGATCGCTAAATGCTCTAAATGTTTTGTTTTCTGCTCAAAACTATTTCTTTTACGTCATGAGTATTGGAAACAAGTGAATAGCATACATTTTCAATCCCTCTAGAAACATTTTGCTATTCTGTGACTTTTGTAGAAGTGAAGGTTTTTGATGCTGAAGTGTTGTTCGTCAGTTTTAATTAGGAACATGTAGCTATGCACACTGTAAGAGGGATCACGTGATGGTAACGCAATTTCTTCACTGACGGCTGTTTTTCCATCCCCGGGAAAACTTAGTAAGACGTCGTTTGTCACAGAACTCTTCATTATTCTAAAATGCTTGAACAATATTTTGAGAGATAATGGACATGAGAAAAAACGGTTTGCATTTTGTAATTTTGTAATAGGGACATAGACAGCTCTCACAGATTATCTGCATCTATATCTTAGTTTCAAATGCCACGTAAAACCACCTGATCTGTATTTCAGCAAGAATTTATGACAAACAAACAGATGACGGTTTTGTATTTCATAGGCGGAAAGCAAATTCTTGTAAAAATGCTGATTCGTTGGAGTTTGAAGAGCCCTGAAGTCTCGTACATCACAAAACATTGAAACTCTGATGAAGTGTGCATTGAAAAACTAATAAACCGAAAACATATGATAGAAAAGAGAGTCTTATAAGATGTCGGGTGGGGAATGATAATTAACTCCATTGTAAATAATAAAATGACAATGTTGATAAAGACCAGCCCCGGGGAAAACTGAGAAACTGGGGACATGTAGTGAGTTTCTACATACACATGTCATATGTGCGTATTAATATATCTCATATGTATTTTTGTGCACATGTTTATATGTTGGTATGTTTTGAATTATTTTTGCAAATTCTCCCCGTCAGAAGATTGATTTCTCAATGAAGAAAATAATTTTAACATTGGAGCTTTCCGCTCAAAACCAGTTAACAGCTGTATATTTTCATTGTCTCTCTTAGTTATTACGCGTGTATGTATAAATGAACACACACAGACACACACACAACTCTCACACACACATATATGATATATATAATATATATATATATATATATATATATATATATATATATATAAATTAATAACAGAAGGATAAAATTTATCAATTAAATTAATAAATTAATCAATTGATAATAATTTTACCAAGTAGATCGGTACATTAAAATAGCCTTTATATGTAAAATTATCTACATAATTATAATTAGGTTTCAGCTAACTGCTTCACCACATACCGAATTTAGAAAAAGGAGTTAAAAATTCCTTTTCTACTACTATAAGAATCTCCATGACGTACTTTTTTACGAAGGCAAGGAGAAAAACATTGAATCAACACGACCAGGATTAACTATATACGCATTTCGAGATTAAAGTAATTTAAATTTTACTTACTTCTCTCTTCAGTATAATATTTACAGTTTTTTATAAAATTTGAAAGTGCTAGGGCTGAATATGCACACAATCGAGCGTCATCATGTAACAGATATCCAACCATCACTTCCAAATTTTACAGAGCCGAATGTGAATACACTATTCAAACTCTATACCCACGTGTATGCTACGAGCAATACCGCAGAAAACTGCAGTATTCTATCATGGAGTAAATTATAATTTCAAATTTAAAAAGTATGTTTACCGTCATGTATATTCTTATAGTAGTAGAAAAGGAATTTTTAACTCCTTCTAATTTCGGTATGTGGTGAAGCAGTTAGCTGAACTCTAATTATATATATATATGCATATATATATATATATATATATATATATATATATATAACGAAGGCAGCTTTGCGCAATATAAAGCCCAAAAGGAAAATTACAATTGTCACTCATTGGGACCGATGGTGCAGAACGTGTGCTGATAGAAATAAGAGTTAAAACCCTAAAACCCTCTCAGCTGCAAGAAAGCACATTATCATATACTGACAAAAGAGATAACAGGGACTGTTTATCTCGCTTGTCAGAATATGATAATATTTCTAACAATATAGGTGCTACCCAACACCTTCAGTCACAATTAGGAAAAGTTGTGCTTTCCCCTTTTTGTTTTATATTGCGTACAAGTGCCTTCGTTATTATATATATATGTATGTATGTATGTATGTATGTATGTATGTATGTATGTATGTATGTATGTATGTATATATCAGAGGGAACAAACGAAATAAACTAGTCCAAGAACAGTTTCACTCAGTTCCACCCAATCGAAACTTTTGCAGGCACAGAATACGTTTACATTCTCAGATGTGCGATGGCATGTTTATAACAAGGAGGGACATTACGGATGCGAGGCCTGATACATTTTTTATCACCCGACACGCTTCACAAATCCATTTGTTTCCGTTTTTAAATACGTTGGTGTTGAACGGAAGAGAAATGCATAATTGACCACCTTACAGACCAGGAAATATTTAGGATACATTTTCGAGCCCTCTTCCAAAATTGAACTGGATGACCAGTGCTCCCTTTATTTGTGGTTACTCAAACACGGGGATTAAATCCTATTCTTGTATCAACAAAATTGTAGAAATGGTGTTAATACAAATCCCCTTATGCCTAATGCGCAAGACTGACTGAATATTTCTAACTCGTAACTTCTGAACACACTACTTCACATCCCTTACTTCTTCTTCTTCTTCTTCTTCTTCTTCTTCTTCTTCTTCTTCTTCTTCTTCTTCTTCTTCTTCTTCTTCTTCTTCTTCTTCTTCTTCTTCTTCTTCTTCTTCTTCTTCTTCTTCTTCTTCTTCTTCTTCTTCTTCTTCTTCTTCTTCTTCTTCTCTTCTTCTTCTTCTTCTTATTATTATTATTATTATTATTATTATTATTATTATTATTATCATTATTATTATTATGACAATCTTATCCCAATACCCAGTCTATTCGTAATAGTTGTATTTAGATACCCAACCCGTTTTTTGTTTTGTTACTAATGGGGAAGTCCTGTTTTTAGCGATGTCACAGGCAACATGGTCGATTCGTTGTTTGCTGAACATATTTTGATATAGAAACTAAATGTCATGAAAAGTTCTTCTTATTTAAAGGAAGGAAACAATGGATAATAATATTGTCTGACAGACAGTCGACTGGTGTCGCTGAAACGCATTTGGTCCTGTATCTGTTTGAGAAATGCTTCTATAGAACCGTTCCTGAAAATATTTCAACATCATTTCTTGACGTCGCAGCGATGCAATTCTGCGACATCAGAAATAAGTTCTTTATTCACCAATCGAAGGATGTACTGCTGAGCAAATTAGCGAAAATTTTGAATGTATTTTCAAAAGTAGCTCCTTCCCATTCTCTCTTTCTGTCTTTGTACTCCACTCTTTCTCCTTCAGTGTGTTTCTCTTTCTCTCTCCTCTTCTCTCTCCCTTCTCTTCCATTCCCACCACCACCACCACTCTGTAAATCTCCTGAAGATAATATCTGACATACAGTCAAGATCAAATTAAATATGTCATTCATTTAATGATTTTGTTCTCCTCACTACGGAAATATTCTTAATTAATACAATATTCTTCCATCATTTACATTAATTATGTCAAATCTCACTTTGAGTGTTTGTTTATATTCTACACGAATGAAGCCGAGCAAGCTTGCTCAAAAGCTACACGGCAGCCATTCAATGGGAGAAAAATGTTCAAAAACTGAAGATAACTTTTGTGAGGTGGGGAGGTCTTCGTTGAGCTTCATAGTAAATATCATTTCCCACTTTTTACCAGTGGAAGAAATCAACTTCATTTATATTATTTACATTTGACGGATATTTGTCCTTATCTTGTTTGTTGTTAACACAACGTTTCGACTGATATACCCTCCAGATTTCTTCAGGTGTCTTGGGGGAAATTTCGAACCTGGGTTCTCATTCCTAAGGTATTTTTCGATGTTGTTGTTGTTATTATTATCATCATCAACATCATTATTATTATTATTATTATTATTGTTGTTGTTATTATTATTATTATTATTATTATTATTATTATTATTATTATTATTATTATTATTATTATTATTATTATTCAGGTCACTGCCTGGATTCGAACTCGGAATCTTGTCATGTGGTACAAGGAAAGGAAGAAGGTAAAGATGGCAGCACTGACAATTTCCTTTGAAGCGAACGTCGAAGACACCTTTTGTTCATGTGGGTACATGTACGAGCAAAAGCATGAGTAGTTGTGTGTGTGTGTGTGTGTGTGTGTGTGTGTGTGTGTGTGTGTTTGGAAGGGTCTTCTCTGTGAAAGTGAGAAAAACGAAGCAAAGGTAAATCAGGAAGACACACAGACAGACATTAATAAAGAACTGTTAAATAATTGTTAGCTCGCAACGTTTTTTCTTCTTTCGCAATTTTCTTCTCCTGATAGAGAACGAAGAAGGCTACTGACAATGAAAGATGTTTTCAAAGACTTCTTGGCAACGGGAGTCAATTTTAAAATAATTTCACTGTTTCTGGAGTAATCTGCAGAATTTCCAGGCTTTCACCCGTATTGGAAAGTTGACTGGATTGCGCCACATAGGAATCAACACACCATTTATTCTCAAAGTAGGAAGCACTGTTACTTAAGAATTACCAGACACCACAGTTTCTTTTTCTTTTTCGTATACTCCCAATACAGCCACCACTGCAGACGCTACTGTTGTTGTCCCTACCACCACCACCATCACCATCACCACCAACACTATCACCACCAACACCACTATTACTGCTGCTATCTTTCCTTTTCTTCCTCCTCCTCTACCTCTTCTTCTTCTTCTTCTTCTCCACATCTTCCTCTTCTTCTTCTTCTTCTCCACCTCTTCCTCTTCTTCTTCTTCTTCTTCTTCTTTTTCTTCTCATCCTTCTCCTTTTCCACTTCTTCTTCTTCTTCTTCTTCTTCTCCACCTCTTCCTCTTCTACTTCTCCTCCACCTCTTCATCTTCTTCTTCTTCCTCTTCTTCTTTTTCTTCATCTTCTTCTTCTTTTCATCCTCCACTTCTTCCTCTTCCACTTCTTCTTCTTCTTCTTCTTCTTCTACTTCTTCTTCTACTTCCACTTCTTCTTCCACTTCTTCTTCTACTTCTTTTTCTTCATCTTCTTCTTCTTTTCATCCTCCACTTCTTCCTCTTCCACTTCTTCTTCTTCTTCCATTTCTTCGTCTTCCACTTCTTCTTTTTCTTCATCTTCTTCTTCTTTTCATCCTCCACTTCTTCCTCTTCCACTTCTTCTTCTTCTTCTTCTTCTTCTACTTCTTCTTCTTCTTCTTCTTCTCTTCTTCTTCTTCTTCTTCTTCTTCTTCTTCTTCATCTTCCATTTCTTCTTCTTCTTCTTCTTCATCCGTGTGATTCTGCGAGTAAGCTTTCCATTAAATATTGGCAGATACCCAAATAATAATGCATAGGAATGGCTATGCAATCAGCCTAAGAAAAGCAAATTTCTTCTAATTACGGATTGAATATCTAATGACACACACACACACACACACACACAACGATATAAAAAAGAGGTCTTCTATACATTTAACCCTAACAACTAATAGCTCACAAACAAACACACATACGTCTTTTATCCATTACTGGTTACGGCCAGAAGCTGAGGCCATGCTGGAGCACTGCTTTTAAGTGTGATTGGATTCCCTTTCTGCATTGTTCCTGGTAAATTAGATAGTCGGGCGGAGCTGCTCCCCTTTGCCTTCTGTCGCAATATGGGTTCATCTGGTATTTCAGATAAAAATTTCTACAGACGTTCTTTGAAGACCTCCACATCTACAGCCCGCAAATCTGCGGGGTTGTTTGGCAGAATGTACCATTATGTATGCGTGTATAGGCAGGTATAAGAATATAAAGAGAACTAAAGAAAGTATCAAAGGGGTCAATGGCTCTCACACCTTTTACTGTAGAAATTAATTGACCTCTAGGTATAGACCTAAAGTCTGTCTTACAATGTATAAACATTTGTATAAATAGAAACAATAATAAATAAATAAATAACCTCCTGTTCTAGTGTTGAACTTAAATCTCTTAATGTATTTTCCTCTACTGATAGCCTTTGACCCCTTTGATACTTTCTTTTGTTCTCTTTATATTCTTATACCTGCTTTTAACTCTGTAGGAGTGGCAGTTAATAGCTGTATGATGGTCAAAAGTAATGTTCTCTTTTATAAATTATAAATCTCAGATTCCTGCAACACTGACCTAGATTTTCTGTCACCACAGAAATAAACTAAACTTTGTAGGTTGTGTACTTACACCCCTTCCTCACATAATGTCCCATAATGCCCTTATTTGGGCGGTTTCTGCTTCACTGACTTCTTTTGAGACTTCTTTTAGCCAATATAGTCAATCTGTTCTTCCAACATAGTAGTTTTGTGAACACCTTCTCATATATCAGGAAATTACATCTATATTATTATGGATATATTCATCTTCTCTGAGTATGAAATATCTCCTCATATCTCCGGAAATTACACCTGCATTATTACGGATGGATTTACCTTTTCTGTGAAGCTAACAAACTTATTTTAAAAACCTTTTATAAAACTGTGCATCATTAGAGAACTTTTGAAGTCTGCTTACAATCTAACTTTGCTTTTCATAGAACTCTCTTCGATACTTCATGAGTGTAGCCTCACCCCCTAGGATGTTTGGAAAACTCATATGTGTTTTGGCTGATGAATACGGGACACTTGTATTTGCTGCAATATTTACAGCTTTTAATAAAGCTGTTCTTCGTATGAAACAATTGTACTGAACAACTAATCCATTTTTGTTGCTTTTTTCTTGTTTATAATCACCCCACATTATTTTATGGTTAATACCATATAGATTTCTGGTGCATCTAAGTTAAGTACCGCATTCATGTGAATTCATTGGAACTCACTTGAATCTTAATTGTTTATATATATATATATATATATATACAGAGAGAGAGAGAGAGAGAGGGAGGGAGGGAGAGAGAGGATGAGAGAGAGTTTTTGAAGTGATGTACAATCAAACCTACCAATAGTCTTACAGAGCCTCAGTATGTGAAAACTGATAGACAAAAGCGACCTACGAAATAGTAAACGCCAGGAAAGAAGAACCTTAAAAAACATCTTACAAGAGCAAAATTCACATCAGAGAATGAAACAGAATTCTCCGAAAAGGAATGTGGAGACAGCAGATGTGCAATATGCAACAACAACAACAACTACAAATATATAGATGGAGACACCCACATAAAATGTATGAGTGGATTCTCGTTTAACGTAAATGAACTGCAAGACACAAAACCTCATACACTGCATTCGTTGGCCCAGATGCAAGGGGAATTATATTAGCGAAACCAATAATTCCCTTTGCCAACGTGCAAGTATCCACAAACAACAGATCTGACAAGAGGAGCTACGGAAAATTCCACTGAGCAAACATTTGGAAATATGTAGAGAAGGAAAATTCAAAACTTTTCCCCTTCTAGAAATGCTCAAGGAAAGACCCAAACTCGTGAAAAACGATGGAGCAACATTTCATAAAGAAGTTTGTGCCAAAATTAAACGTTTGGAAAAAAAGAAACATTTGCAAATATGTGAAGGAAAATTCAAAATGCCGAAAAAAAAAAAAAACGGAACTTTACTTCACAAAAAAAGTCCTCAACAAAAACTAACATACCTATATATCTTTTTGGAATTCCGCCTATGAGAATTCTATAAGAATGTGATTGTATATATGTTAAAGATTATCTCAAACCATTGCTAAAACTTTTGGATCTCGTTAGTTTCATTGACAAAACGAGTCCCCTTTAATTTTGATCAGATTGCTTTTAGTTTTGACGCATCGATGCAACTCTGAATTTTGCTTACGATCAACCTATTACTTTATCTCGTAAATTAAATAATCTGATGTTATTTGTAATTAAAGTTGGGAAATTTGGGTAATTTTAGCCAATCAATAGACAGCGAGGCTTTAACAGATTGTTACCGTGACAACCGCACGTTGTGTTCTGTTGATTCTTCACGCCACGAGATTTACTTCACCTGCGTGTTTTGTTTTAATAAAAATTTATATTTATCAATTAGAATTTTATTATAGATATTTTCGCCATTTGTCTTAATATTTTACATATTTTTCATAAATAGCAAAAGTTGTTTGCGATGTTTATAACAGTTTCATGGCATTATGAAGGTGAATGGAATATGTGAACTTAGTACACAACCGCACACCTACATTTCAAGCACAGTGCTAACAAAGCATGTGTGACTCATCGGCTCAGTATTGCTAAGCTTCAGGGACTCATTGACTCAGATAGTTGGATTTATGAATTCACTTGGTTAATTCTATTCATAAACCTTTAAATTAGAAGTATTTCTCAAACTGTTAGCTTCACATTTCAACAGCTTAACTGAAATTTAATACGTCGCGGTAAATTAGTTTTGTATACAAAAAATATATTTCTCCGCATTGCAGGCGGGACGGAGCTACTCCACTTACATCGGCTCTGACTGTGTTGATATTCGAAGGAGCTGCAGCGGGCCTATTTAACGAATGGGTATTCTAAGTTGTAGGAAACATTTTACCTGAGGGCACTGAATAAATGCTTCTTTCCTGGAGTTTACAAAGGTTCCTGAGTTGAGCAAGTCTTTTAGGTTTCTTGCTCTTTCTGTCAAGAAATGTTACACCGTTTGTTCCTACTTCAAGGAGCTTACATTTAATTACGTATGGGGTTCCTTCCTGTTTTAAGCGCCATGCGTGGTTGGCCAGTGACGTGATGTTGCGCTTTAACGGTATCATAAAAGAGGACATGTGGTTGTTCAGACGTTGCGTAAACGAGGTCGGCGGTTAAACCGAAATATTTTCGTGTGTGTGTACTGGATGTACTACCAAAGTTGATGTTTCTTTCGTTAACTCCGGGTCTGATATTATTGTAGTTGTTGTTGGAGTCGCTACTGGTGCTAATATTCCTGGACGTGATTCTGGTGGTTCCGCTATTGTTGGTGTAGCAGCCATTTCTGGTCGCAATGTCGGTGTTGCTGCTGCCGCCGTAACTGTTGATGTTGTTGTCCCTGCTGCTTAATGCGCTGCTACCGCCACTGGCAGTCAGAGTAATACCGCAAACAGGAACGACACGTACGCCCACAACAGCAGCAACGGCAACAATGGCTGCGGCAACGGCAGTGACGGTAGCAGCGCCCCATCAAGCAGTTATAGGGACGTAAACTCATCAAGGCGAGTTATCAAGAGGAGGTGGGGTGACATACACACATGCAATATATATATATAAAAAAAATGTGACCTCGTGTGTACCGTTGGCGATTTTTTTTCCTCTGTCTTTCCTTCTCCTATGTTTCCGACGAAGAGCTCCGCTCGAAACGTTAAACCCTCCTTCTTTCCTTCTTTCCTGAGCGTCCAATAATACTATATTTATTCCACGTCCTCGCGTTGTTGTGTTTGTTTGTGCTTTCTTGTTTGGATTAACTATATATGCATATATGAATATGACCATCACATTTAAATGCTTAGCAGTATTTCAATTGTCTTAATGTTCTGAGTTCAAATTCCGTTGCGTTTGACTTTGCTTTCATCCTTTCAGAGTCGAATAATCGGCTAGCCCCCTCCCCCAAAATTTCGCATATATATATATGATTGTTTCCGGCATCCAAATCCACTCAAAGCTTTTGTCTGCCTGAGGTTATAGTAGAAGACACTTGCCAAAAGGGCCACACAGTGGGACTGAACCCGGAACCATGTGGTTACGAAGCAAGCTTCTTAAACACCATGCCACACACCCACGCCTATACATCTCGGCCATAGAATTTCTGTTAATTCTTACTTAAACATGCATTCATACACAGTCTCTCTCTCTCTCCCTCTGTCATTCTCTCTCTATTTCTTCCTCTCTCTATATCTCTCTCTCACACACACTAACACACATGCACACGCATATTTTCCCTGTTTGTAAGTCCCTCAGAAGCACATGCTCAAATCTTAGCATATATGTATTGATATGTGTGTTCATGTCTGCATCTTTGCCTGTGCCGCTGTCTGTGTCTGAGTGTAAGGTTGTATGTGCTTGTGTGTGTATGTGGTTACATGTCTATGTGTGTGTGTGTGTGGTGTGTGTGTGTGTGTGTGTGTGTGTGTGTATGTGTGTGTGTGGTGTGTGTGTGTGTGTGTGTCTAAATCAGCGTTTTCATTCAGGTAAGCTGACCGTGTTTACTTTCATTAGCTGCACATACAATTTACGATCTCTATCAAAGTAATTTATGGTCAACATCGAACAAGCTGCATCACAAAACCTCACACAAACAGCAACGATAGCAGAAGAGAAATTAATGATAAACCATTTATCATTGCCAATTTCCAGTGGTATCGAGGAATTGGAAATATGATTTTGATCTCTTTCGTGTCCTATCATTTTCCGAAACACAAGTTCAAAGGTGAAACGGATGAGGTCGACTCCAAAATTCCTAAGAGAAAAGGGAAAAAAGATTGATAGTATGTGTGCGAGAAAGACAGAATCTAAATAGATGTTTGAAATGGTGGGGGAAAGAATCTGAGGAAACTACGTGATTGAATACTTATTATATATAATGCAAAAAGACCAGGTATTTGTATGTGTTGCATTGAATATAGAGCTAATACTTATTGAAGCCTAACTATAAATATATTGGCTTAGTTAGAGTATTTCTACATCTCGCCAATATGATCTGGGGTTAACAGTTTTATATGAAAAGCCTCGTTTCTGCAGGCAGTGAAGACTGCGTTCTGTTCTGTGGATATTCTACAAATATACAATTCCTGTCAACAAATAAGAAATATTTCAACCCAGTCAGATGTTAACTAGTTACAGAATGAATGTGTTGGTTGTTAAGAGAAGCGTTACTCATAATACCATTAACATGGGTGCAGGCGTGTGAGAAGTCTGCTTCCCACCTACATGGTTCCAGGTTCAATCTCACTGCGTGGCACCATGTGCAAGGGTCTTCTACTATAGCCATGGGCCGACCAAAGCCTTGTGAGTCGATTAGGTAGACGGAAACTGAAGTATATGTTTGTGTTTCTGTACGTGTCCACCTACTATCGCTTGACAACCGATGCTGGTGTATTTACGTCCCCGTAACTTAGCAGTTCGGCAAAACAGACCGATATAATTAGTACTAGGCTTACAAACAAAAAGTCCTGGGGTCGATTTGCTCGACTGAAGACGGTGTTCCAGAATGGTGTTCCAGTATGGCCGCAGTCAAATAATTGAAACATATATATATATGTATACACATACATATACATATATATATATATGTATGTGTATACATACATACATATATATGTATATGTATATGTATGTGTATACATTTAAATATATATATATATATGTATGTATACACATACATATACATATATATATATATATATATATATATATGTATGTGTGTGTGAGTGATTGTGTGCGTGTGTATATGTATATATACATATGTATGTATGTTTTTATTCTGTTACTTGTTTCAATCATTTGACTGCGGCCATACTGGAACACCATTCTGGAACACCGTCTTCAGTCGAGCAAATCGACCCCAGGACTTATTGTTTGTAAGCCTAGTACTAATTATATCGGTCTGTTTTGCCGAACTGCTAAGTTACGGGGACGTAAATACACCAGCATCGGTTGTCAAGCGATAGTAGGTGGACACGTACAGAAACACGCCTTGATTGCGTTATGATTATTGCTCAAACATTACCATATATATATATATAATAATATAAATAAGATATAAATATATGCCTATATACATACATATATGTACATACCTACATCTATAGGTTTATATACATGCATATATGGGTACGGGACATTAACAAAATGCTGAACACAATGAGAAACGAAAACATTATATATACATATACCTCCTCCGTGATTTAGCGGTTCGGCAAAAGAGACAGAAGTAGTGCCAAACTTTACGAAAAAATAAGTTCTGGAGTCGATTCGATCGACTAAAATGGTTGAAGGCGGTGCCACAGCATGGCCGCAGTCTATTGGCTGAAACAAGTAAAAGATAAAAGAAAGAGCGTTTGGTCAGTATCAACCAAGATTTTGGCGAAGAATATGAATTTTAAAGAGTTTTGTTTCTCATTTCTTTAAAATTTGAACAAATGGTAATGTTTGAGCAATCATCATAACGCAACCAAGGCAGTGAGGTGGCGGAAACATTAGTACGCCGTGAGAAATGCTTAGCGGTATTTCGTCTGCCGCTACGTTCTGAGTTCAAATTCCGCCGAGGTCGACTTTACCTTTCATCCTTTCGAGGTCGATTACATAAGTACCAGTTATGCACTGGGGGTCCATGTAATCGACTTAATCCGTTTGCCTGTCCTTGTTTGTCCTCTATGTGTTTTTAGCCCCTTGTGGGTAGTAAAGAAATAGGTATTTCGTCTGTCTTTACGTTCTGAGTTCAAATTCTGCCGAGGTCGACTTTGCCTTTCATCCTTTCGTGCTCGATTAAATAAGAACCAGTTACACACTGGGGTCGATACAATCGACTTAATCCGTTTGTCTGTCCTTGTTTGTCCTCTCTGTGTTTAGCCCTTTGTGGGTAGTAAAGAAATAGGTATTTCGTCTGTCGTTTCGTTCTGAGTTCGATTTCCGCCGATGTCGATTTTGCCTTTCATCCTTTCGGAGTTGATAAATTAAGTCCCAGTTACACACTGGGGTCGATATAATCGACTGGCCCCTTGCCTCAGAATTTCGGGCCTTGTGCCTAGAGTAGAAAAGAATAATCAATCATCACGCAAGTACAGCCGCTCTTGAGCTCTTTAATACTTACCCTGAAATGAGGGGTTCTGAGGATTTTCTGGTTTTCTATGTCAATATGTTTCGTTTTTGGATTTGGTTTGCAAGATTCTTTATATGAGTTCGTGCGTTGAAGCATATTTTGTTGTGTCTGGGGAGGGCCATTTTCTTTTTGTGCCTTATGATTTAACACACTCACTGGTAAAATTTCTTAATTTTATAAGAAATAAGTGTAAATTTTACCGGTGCATGTGTTAAATCATAAGGTGCAAAAGAAAATGACTCTCTCCTGACACAACAGAATATGTCAATATGATTTCATAAAAAAAGCCTATACGAAAGATTGATATTTTTGATAGGCATAAGATTGATCTATCTGTACATGAAGAGCTTTATCACGCAGGTTGCAATCTGGAGTCAAAGTCTAACAGCAGAATTTACTCGTTCGATGTATATACTTGCACTTTAAAGCTCGTCAGCATTTCACTTTGGGTTTGCACAAAAAATCGCGGTGTGTGCAGCGCGAAATTTTGTTTAAAAAATAGTGGTTTCCGGTAATTTCTTTTTTTTTTTTTTGGCGTTTAGTAAATAAGAAAGTGAAGAAGCTGGAAGATGAAACAGCTTACTAAATCACAAAATACAAACAACAATCGACTTTTGAAATGTGACCAGAATTTGTCAATTATAAATGTTTCTGTAAATACTTTAGAAATTATTTCTTGCTTGTCTCCTGGGAGATGACAACAACATTACTTGTGAGTGAGGAGTGTAAATGACAAATCGATTGAATTTATAATCAATAAACAGGTTTAGCATATTTTCACACACGCACACACACACACACACATGCATGTATATACTGAAGAACTTATTCTATTTCTTATAATTGATTAAATTATCGTTTTTTTCTTCTTTATCCCAGTTGAGAAATACATGAAGAGTTTCCTTTCTTGGCACGAAAACGACCACACATTCCGCAAGATAAAAATAGTGGAATAAATCAGCGCAAGATACGATTCTTTATTTGTTTATACAGTTCTTGGCCTGTTGTTACGGATATAAACACGGAGTTCCTGAATAAAAACACAACAGGCGCGCCTCCATCATGTAAAAGAAACGAATGTCTGATACATACATACATATATATATATATATATATATATATATTATATATATATATTTATGTGTGTGAGTGTGTTTTTCCACCTTCACCTTATCCCGATTAATAACCGATGCTGCTGTGTTTACGTCCCCGTAACTTAGCGGCTCAGCAAAAGAGACCGATA
>NC_042997.1:109359546-109379546 GCF_006345805.1 Octopus sinensis | reverse complement strand
TCAGCTTTTGTCTCCCCCACATCACCCATCTCCCTCTCTTCTATCAATGATTTCTTTTCCATTTGTCGTTCTCTTATTCCGCTCCCAGTCTTTAGTTCTTCTTCAACTCCCCATCTTTCTTTTACCATTTTTGCTTTCTTTTAGCTCCGTTTTGTTTCTCTGTTTTTTATTTTGGTTTTTGTTCTTAAACAAGACTATTTTCCCTTCTTCATTCTGTCTTCGTTGTTGATGCAGAAGAATGTCTTTTAAAGCCCAACCAAATCTTTTCCTGCGACAGATTCCTCATCGAATCACAATGAAATTAGTTCCAAGAAAATCACTTCAAGGCAGCCAGGCAGCAAATACAATTTGCTCTTGCTTTTGGCACCCAAAACCACATTTCTATAATTAGTTCCATGTATTTTTTGAAGGATGATTCAACTTGTTTGTCTGTTCTTTGTTTGGGAATTGTTGCTTAAAAACGAAAAAAAATTACCGCAAACAGATTGTGGATATCTTTTCCGAAGAATTTCAGATATAAATAGTAAATGGGAAGTCGTTATTATTATTATCAGTATTATTATTATTATTATTAATATTATTATTATTATTATTATTATTATTATTATTATTGTTGTTGTTGTTATTATCATTATTATTATTATCATTATTATTATTATTATTATCATCATCATCATCATCATCATCATCATCATGATTATAATTATCATCATCATCATCATCATGATTATCATTATCATCATCATCATCATCATCATCATGATTATCATTATCATCATCATCATCATCATCATCATGATTATCATTATCATCATCATCATCATTATTATTATTATTATTATTATCATCAACGTTATTATTATTATTGAGTGAGAGAGCAGTGCATGCCATCAAAGTGACACTGGGGTAAAATATACGAAGCCCAGTATACCCGTCATGACTACCCATCTGATAAGAGTACACCAGGCACATGCATCACAACCATATGTGCGCGACATGGTGATCTCATATCAAGATAAACAGCGCATGACATTGCAGGTGGTGTTCAGTTAGAATTTTCTTCTGGTCGAGTAACCCATCCCACTCAAAAGGTCCCTGAATAAGGATTGTTTAAGAATGCTGAACGAACCACCCATGTTTCCAAAGGTGAATTATCCAAACCCCAAAGAATCCTTCTCAACGCATGGCTATGATGCTCCCCCACTACCTCTGCTCGAGATCAGAGATGCACATATCCACTGCCTGGTACTGCACATCATCATCATCACTATTTTATTGTGTTTGCACAGCTTCTAACGCAGGAGATTTACTATGGTGCCAGCTTTTCACAACCAGTAAACTAAGGTAACACCTCTTATTTTTCGGGCACCATCCAAAGTATTCGAGCGATTCCAAGCAGTGCTGTTTTCTGCAGATGCTCCATCCTTATTGCAGCCCCTACTTGTTAAATGTACTTCTCAAGATTTTTACTCACTGTTCCCAGGGCTCCGACAATTATTGGTACTACTGCCACCTTTTTTATCGAACACAACTGCTTACCCCTTCCCCAGCTAACCTGTCATATCTGTCGACTTTTCTTTCTTCCTTATCGCATACCTTGTTGTCAGCTAGGCATACTATATCTATGATCCAGCATCGTTTGCTTTCTTTCTCGATTAAATCTATGTCTGGCTTCCTATTCTCAATCTCATGGTCGCAAAGAATCATAAAATCCCACAGAATCTTTACCTTATCATTTTCGATGATGCCTTCGGGTTTATATTCGTACTACTGTTTTTGCTCTGTCAAATCCATACTTGTTGCAGTGTCCAATGGACAATCCTTGCTATATGTTCATGATATCACTTATTTTCTTTCTGGGCTAGTGGCGTACATTGACTGGCAATATGCCAAACGCTTTCACCATTTTGTCCACAAATTCTGCACTTGTTACTTTCTGATGTGTTGTTTATTCTGTATTTGATGTAATTAGTTCTTAATGCTTATTCTGGGGCAGCACAGATTAGTATCTCCGTTTCCGGTTTTAAAATACATTTAGTCATCCACAGCCATCTTTTTTCTCTGTCTGTCTTATCTTTAACATCCCTATGAAATTTACAATGCATTGCTGTCTTTAGCCACCTATTTTCAGTTTCATTCGTTTTCAATTTCTTGTAGAATGCTTTATCTTTGTGATCTCCCATCCTACACACACCTGACCTTCTTACTTCTAATAATAGCGGTTATCTGACATTTTTTGCATACCATGCTATGTTGTTTTCTTCTGATCTAATGCTGTGTTCACATCCTATAAGTCCCTTCCCTGAGTGGAGTGACCCATATCTAGTCAGTAAGTTCCTTGTCTTTCTGTCTAAGCTATTTAGTTCGTCTGCTGTCCATGCGATTACCCCTGCTCCATATCTAAGGAGTGAAACCACCCTGGTGTTGATAGCTTCGATCTTATACCTTCCATTCAATTTCAACTTTGGCATCAGTTTCAGTCTGCGCAAGTACTCCACCATAATTTTTTTTCTGTCATTTCTTTCTCTATCAATTTATCCATTTCCAAAATCCCAAGTTCTTGTAGCCCGTCTTTTCTATCTGCTTCATAACCTTCCCCGACGGTATCGTTATCCCGTCCATACATTTGATTTTGCCTCTCTTCAAGACTAACACACCATAATTTCTCAGTCGCAACTCCATTCTGATATCCGCACTGAAGGTATACACCGTATCAACGAGGGAACTGACTTGGGCTTCATCTTTACCATAAGGTTTTAGGTCATCCATGAATAATAAATGATTCACTTTGCTTTCCCTAGAATCAGTGTTAGTGGTATCAAGCGCAGTACAAAGGTCGGTGGGGTCAGGCAGTCCCCCTGGAAGACGCTTCTACATATCTCCGTCTTCCACTTTGCTATAATTTTCCCAAGCAATCGCTCAACATTCGATGCAATACCAAATAAGTTCATACACTCCATAATCCAAAAGTGTGTCATATCGTACGTCTTACGATAGTCGGTCCATGACATCGCTAAGTTACTTTTCCTCCTCTTTCAGTCTCTGAATACAGTTTTGTCTAGCAGGAGTTGATCCCTAGTCCCTCTGCACTTACGCTTGCAACCCTTCTGCTCATGTGCAGGACTCAATTTTTTTCTAGACGTTCGTACATTGACTTTGCGAGTATTGCAGTCAATAACTTCCACATAAGTGGCAAAAAGGATATCGGCCTGTAATTGTCTACTGTATTGCCTTCTTCGATGTTTTTCAGGCACAGCACTGTCCTACCCAATGTCAACTACTCTGGTGTTATTTGGTCGGCATTTAACAAGGTGTTGAGTTGAGATGTGCAGCTGTTCGTTCATAACATTCACGAAATCTTTTGATCCAGTAGCCTTGAACTCCATCTGGTCCCGGGGCCTTCAAGTTGCTCATTTTTTGCTAATATCTTTCACTTCCCTAACTGAAATAACTAGTTCTACCTGTTGTAGACGGACTACTGTTTGTTTCAGTTCTTGCAACCATTCAGCATCCTTCTTGTGCTCCTTGTCTTCACTCCAGATGTCACCCCAAAACCTTTGACTTTCAATGTTATCTGGTATCAACTTTTCATTTGCACACTCTCCATTTATTTCTCTCTAGACTTCGGGCCATGCTGGGGCACTCCGACAAGGATTTAAGTGATCGAAACTTCGAAGTCACTGTCAATAATATTCTTGGTTAAGAATAATAAATTGGTACTGTGCAAAAGAAAAGAACAACCCGTCAGATTAATGTGAAATTGTTTTAATCACAAAAACACACACACACATATGGGGAAAGAGATACAGGCAGGAATACAACTTGATAGACAGATAGATAGATAGACAGACAGACGGACGGGCAGACAGACAGACAGATAGACAGACAGACAGACAGATAGATAGATAGATAGATAGATAGATAGATAGATAGATAGACAGACAGACAGACAAACAGACGGACGGGTCAGACAGACATATAGACAGACTGACAGACAGACAGACAGATAGATAAATAGATAGATAGATAGATAGATAGATAGACAGACAGACAGACAGACAGACAGACAGACAGATAGATAGATAGATAGATAGATAGATAGATAGATAGATAGATAGATAGATAGATAGATAGACAGACAGACAGACAGACAGACAGACAGACAGATAGATAGATGATAGATAGATAGATAGATAGATAGATAGATAGATAGATAGATAGATAGATAGATAGATATATAGATAGATAGATAGATTGACTGACTGATTGATAGACAGAAAGAAAGAAAGAATCGAAAATCGCAAAGGGCAATAAAACAGAAGAGGAGTTTAGAGTTTTCACGATATGCAATGATGAAGAAAGAGTTGGGCTCTTTATGGCGAATCTAACATGTTCCCATAAAAAGGAAAAAAAGTAAACTCATCTAAATTATAAATGAAATTGCTTATAAAAGAATTATAAGCCTACACTGAAGAATGTAAAATATGAATCATATTTGATCAGACAAAAACCTGCAAGAGGCGGAGGAAGAAGAGGAGGAAGAGGAGGAGGAAGAAGAGATGCTAAAGTAGAAGATGTCTATTTAGATGTGTGATTCATCAAGACTGGACAGCGTGACAATATATCTGGAAAAACCTATCATAATTTCCACAACTCTTTAATCAAAGTCTTTTGGCTTTCGATAAATAACATCGCTGCAGCAACGTACCTTTCTTTCTCTTCTTCTGTTACGTCAATCACGGACGCAATAAACTGTATACAAGACTGTTTTTAATTTATTTCCCAAGTCGTCGCACAGTCGCTGCTTCTGCCTCCTTTTCAGCGAATCCCTTATTGCGTTAATTCGATTTAATTCAATTTTGCTTGACAGAAAAAGATTCTTCCAGGGCTGAGTTCCGTATTCATGAAACCAGATGAATTCTTTATAAAAGATTTCTTTCTATACATCCGTATATATGGATACCTTCGTGCATATCGTGTTAGTGTATTTATGCATTATGCCAGTATACACACACACCACACACACACACACACACACACACACACACATATATATATATATATATATATATATATACACATGCATACATACGTGCATCTAAACATATAACTACATATGTAGATAACAGATGTTAAACGATTGCTACGGATATACATACGTACATACATAAATATGAGTATACATATAATCTCACACACATGCACACGCTGACACACACACACAGCGTGTATGTACGCTAATATTTAGGCGTCTGTGTGTATATGTGCGTGTATTTGTAGGAGTATTTGTCTGTTTGTGGGTGATTGTGTGTGTGTGAGTATACCTGAGTGGCTGTACAAGAATTAGGTCTATGCCCCTAACCCTAGCTCTGTGAGTCAGAATCAATGATGTCCACAATATATGGGAATATGTGAGATAACGATGTTATTCCCGTTCTGAATATTATTCGGTCGTTGACCAATCTCAGTGATGTTGTAGATTTAAACTTCTATCATATTTCCACCCACATCAAGAATTCTTCTGGGAATATTAAATAGACACCAGGACTTGACTGGAATTTTATTCCATCTTTACACGAAGCATATGACGCAAAGTTAATTTGGGTAGGAATGGAACAGAGAAATTAGAGGTCCGTAACTTCATAAAACACCTAGTTTGTCTCATTCTGTCAGTCCTTCTCTAATTCCTTTTAAAATGTATAAGTACTGCAAGTTTTATTCGCCTCTTTAGCGGACTATTTTAAGTAATTCTCTTTCATAACAAAATATGAGAATTTGGTCTCTCGCTACTGGTACGTAAATTTCATATAGATACACAGTAAGGTTCTTTTTCTCTTCGGTTCATATATATATCTATATATATATATATATATATATATATATATATATATATATATATATATATATATATATATATAGTCAATTTAGGGTAGCAAAAAAATTCAATAGAAATTTATCGCAACCAGCGGCCTGGTGAAAAAGAGAAAATAGTCATCGACTAAATATATAAATATAACGATTTAGGAGTGACCCCAACAGGTCACTCGTCCACCAGAAAGAGCAGCCATAACTCACACCGCCAAGTATTATTAATTCAGAAATTAGGTGAAAATTTAAAAACATTTACCCTAATTCATCTTTTAGACGTTGCAACGTTTCTGTGTCATTAATGATTAAATTAGCTTAATTAAATTAAATTAAGCCAATCTACCATAGGTTACACTTCATCAGTAAAGACCTGGGAGAGACAAATATACACGAGGCGTCTGAATAATTCTGAGATTGAATCGGCAGTTTATATTTACTGTTGATAAGTTTGGCGCGAATACGTCAGTCTTGAAAATTTTAAGTCAGATATCCCGTAGGCTTCGATACAGACGCCTCGTGTATATTTGTCTCTCCCAGGTCTTTACTGATGAAGTGTAACCTATGGTAGATTGGCTTAATTTAATTTAATTAAGCTAATTTAATCATTAATGACACAGAAACGTTGCAACGTCTAAAAGATGAATTAGGGTAAATGTTTTTAAATTTTCACCTAATTTCTGAATTAATAATACTTGGCGGTGTGAGTTATGGCTGCTCTTTCTGGTGGACGAGTGACCTGTTGGGGTCACTCCTAAATCGTTATATATATATATATATATATATAATATATATATATATATATTATATATATATATATATATATACATTCTTATGTAAATCATTTCCCGTTCGTATTAGAGTCGACAGGTTCTGTTGAAATCTTGTTTTATGTGATGTTTCCAGTACAACAACTAATCAAATTGGCCATAAGTTTGCTTAATATAATTCGTAAAAAATGGTGGCAATCATAGAAAAGAAAATCCCATCACAAATGGCTGACACAATATGGTTTACGGCGCGATAGTCTGTTGTTTTGGAATGAAACTATCACTGTTGCCAAATGTCAAAGGATTTCAACTGTTAGAACATAATATCGTACGATCTGCCGTACACGCCTCTACGTTCATAGTGTCTTTCATTTTTTTTTTTTAGTGTTTTGCTTGCTTCGGATTTCAGCCATGCTGGAGCACCGCCTTAAAGTGTTCTAGTGACTAGATTAACCTCAGGACTTGTCTTTTTAAAGCCTAGTACTTTTTTATCGGTCTCTTTTGCTGAACTGTTTACGAGGACGTAAACAAACCAAGCCTGATTGTCAAGCGGTGATGGAGGGGGCGGCATCACAGACACAAATGAACTACACACAGACATATACATATAAATATATATACGACGAGCTTCTTCCAGTTTCCGTCTGCAAAATCCATTCACAAGGCTTTGGTCGACCCAAGGTTACAGTAGAGGACTTGCCCATGGTTCCACGCAGTGGGACTGAACCCAGAACCATGTGATTAGGAAGCCAGCTTCTTACGACACAGCCACTCCTGCACCTGTGTATATTTTTATTTCAGAGAGAAATTTAAATACTACTTCACCAAGTGTTCGAGATTCTGCGAGAGTTGGGTGTAAAACAAGAGACGATATATCAGGATTTATTGTAAACTGGTATAAATAATTCTGGGATGTAAATTTAATATGGTGCACTAATAATCTTTTATTGTTCGGAGGGCACTGGAATTGACGAATTCCTGCATCAAAAACATCATGATGATTCACTGGGGCCTTTCGAATGGTGAAACGATCAATCAAATATGTAAGAGTGCAGATAGAATAGCAACAGAGTTACATTATAGCTATCGATGTCCCATCATCATGTCCTAATTGGTGTCCCCATTACTACGGATAATCCACGGATAATCTACGGATAATTCATTGTTTTCAGGTTTTAAATTTGTTTCGTATTTCCTCCCGTTCATATTTTCCTTTTGTCTGTGGTGTTCTGGTTTGATGCATCTTGCTCATCCTTATACATTCCTACGGTGTGGGTTTGTTGTCTTTCGTTTTTGTTGGAAATGTAACGTCTGTCTTCGTGTTTTGCTATCTCAGTGCTTATGATATTATTTGGTATTGCTGTGTGGTTACTATCTACGTTTTCCTGATGTATCTTTACTATTAAGTGTTCTATTTCTATTTCTGATATTTTCTTTTGTCTTGAGAATATATCTTCGTGTGTTAGTTTATTAGGGTTCATTGCTGTATCCAAAAGTTGCGGATAGAATAGTACAAGGCTGAAAAAAGAATAGGTGGTGAGGTAGATTCATTCGAATAAAGGAGGTGCCCAAGTATGGAACGGGTGAAACAAGTTAAAAGATAGATATTTTGGTTTGTTGCATATGATTTTGATTTTGATTTTTCCAGTTTCAGCTCATGAGCTGTGGCCATGCTGGGGCACCGCCATATAAGTAACTTTTTTTGCTTCTTTTTCTTTCATTGAAATTCTTCTCGCCAATATTTTGTCCAGTGTAAGGTACCAAGCTGTAGGATCGTGAGTGCGCCGGGCAGCATTTTGTCTGAGTTCAAAATCAGCCGGGGGTCCAACCAGCCTTTCATCATTTCGGATCCGATAACATAAGTAGCTTTTGAGTACTGCGGTGGATGTAACCAACCTACCCCCACTCCAAAATTGCTGGCTTTGTTTCAAAATTTGAAGCCAATATCTGTACAGATCGCATGTGTTGAAATTGTTATTAAACTTTCAACTCAATATTTATTTACCATAAGGCGGCGAGCTGGCGGAAACGTTAGCATGCCGGGCGAAATGCTTAGCAGTATTTCATCAGTTTTTACGTTCTGAGTTCAAATTCCGTCGAGGTCGACTTTGCTTTTCACCCTTCCAGGATCGATAAATTAAGTACCAGTTGAGTACTGGGGTCGATCTAATCGACTGGCCCTCTCGCCCAAAGTTTCGGGCCTTTTGCCTTGAGTAGAAAAGAATATTTATTTACCATCTCTACTTGTCTTTTATTATGGATTTGGATCAGCTTTGCATTCGCAAATCTGTGGCTAGAAATCTATTTTGATATCTTTATAATGGGACGGATTCTTAATGGCATTGATGTCCTAAGCCTTTACAGCCAGGGACAATTTAATTGATTCTACAAAAGCTTTTAGTTTTGCAACGAAGAAAATTTTAGCACTTGACCAGCAATTTTAGTGGGGGGGGGTACGTGGATCACATCGACTCCACTGCTGGACTGGTACTTACTTTATCGACCCCTAAAGGATGAAAGGTAAAGTCGACCTCGGCAGAATTTGAGCTCAGAATGTAAGTTCGGCCGAAATGCCGCTAAACATTTTGCCCGGCGTGCGAGTGATTCTGCCAGCTCACTGCCTTCTTCAACGAAAACACTTTGACAAACTTAAATGACTGATTAACCAATTTACAAGTAAAAGAATAAAGAAATGAAAAAGAACAACGTCCATCTCGAGATACGGCAAAATGTTTCAAATACTCGAGTGACACCTGAGACCGAGTTTCTTTTCAAACCAACTACAAAAACGTAATAGTTCCATATTGTTTTCAGTCAGTTTTTGCCAGTTTCTGCAGAGAATTGCAATATTCAAATTCCTTTTCAATCTCAGACTAGAAGCAGCACTTTATCGACTTTGCTTAACCGAGATTCTATAAACAACTGGACGTGTAAGTAGCGTTGCTTTTCAAAGCGTTACCATGAGGCTATAGAATTTCATTTTTGCTGAAGTCTTCAGCTTATTAAAAGCCTCCGTTGTTGTTGCTTTATCCTTCTCATTGCTGGTTCATATCATCCCCATCTTTTAAATTGTGTCTATGGTGAGTTTGCCATTTGTGTCAGTCAACCTGTATTTTATGATTGATATTTCTAACATCTGACTTTTGATACTTTATAAGTCACAAGTTGAAGAAGGCATCTCATTTTCTGTTCTCGTGGAAAATACATGCTTTCTTTATCAGCTTTATTTTGGTGAAGAGTATTTTATGTGCAGTTCGTTTTGTTATGTGTTTGCAATTCATTAAGACTAAACTAATTACTGAAAAGGCAAAAGTAATTACAAGCACTTTGGTATTCATTTTATTGACAAATTAACATAATATATGTACATAATTACATTCTAAGCACTTTGTATTTCAGTACGTAGTACACCGTTCTATGAAATACCATGACCGATGTATATAAGTATATATGGACAAGTTACAGATTTTACATGAAATATAATGAGCGAAGTAGGTTTGCTAAAAGTTACATTCGAGGAATTAAATGCAGAAGGAAGTTATATAGTCTTCAAAACGATTTGTCATATATTGTATTATAATTCCATTCATGTTTATGATGAATTGTAAAAATATAATTGGACCAAACACTCTCGAGGTATTTTGCTTTAACGACTTCAAAACATTGAAATCGAATGTTAACATCGGTGAGATTTGAAGTCATAGAGGTAAAACAGTGCGTGAAAAAATTGAGTAAAATGTGAAACTGGACTAACTACGAAATATACAGAATTTTAATCACTGGGGAATATGGTAAAGCTAAACTAAGAATTCAACATATTGTCAAATTTTAAAATTCTGTAAAAATGTTTATGTTAACGATTATAATTAAAAATTTCTTTTCCAAGAAAAATATGCGATGGTATGTGAAATGCGAAAAGTAACGTGTAGGAGCTGAATTGTTGGTCCAAATGTTCGAAATTGACTCGAGATAACGATTAATGATAATCAGAGTACGTGATGATCCTTAAAATATGCGCAGCACAAAGAAGAACCAGGTTTGTCCTTCGAGACAAAAATCCGCCATTACATTCTTCGCATAGCCAAGGACAAGTAGGGCGTACATTTGTATATTTACACGAATCATGAGTTCTTAAACGGCACGGAAAAATTGGGTCAGAATAGGAACAGTTTATCATACAACGGGGTCCATGTATTTGATGATAATTTAAACAATGGCAGGAGCAGTCAAGTCTGTTCAGTGTACCGAAATTATAACAAGGGCTATTACCACAATCGTTCAAAGGTCGCTGAGTTCGACAGCGTCGGTATGGGTCTTGACCGTATGTATTTCCCGCAGGAGCGTAATTACAAACATACAGCATGCCTATAAACGAACAACGTGACGCTCCGCAGCCAATTAAAAGGGATGTCGACCACACTATCTGCGTGTAATGCCCGCTGTTTTTCATTCTTTTGTCACCAAATTTATAATTTTTCCCTTCAGAATGCCAGGCATAGATGACGTTTTCCCAGTTCGGGAATCCTGCGGCAATATTTTGACCTACGCTATACTTTAGAGGTATACTTCTTCTAGAACTCTCATCATGTTTATATTCACAATTATCGGCCCATTTCTGTGCAATGTAGGCCAGTTCATTATCCCAGTACATTTTAAACATATTACAGGCCGGAGGTTTAACACTACTTCGATAAGCATTATGCATGTTGACTATGGCATTTTTATCATTTTCACTCACAAACATTGATTCCATTAACTTAGGCGACTTTTCAAGACATGCAGTGTGCTCTTCTTTGTGCCAAAATTTTTTGGGGCAATTTCCTTCCGAAATACATACACGCATCGCCACTGTAAATACAATTAAGTATTTTAAATACATGGACGTCATTTGGTTTTTCATTGTAATAAATCGAGGCAGGCTTCCTCAGTTTTTCTGTCCTAGAGAAAGGTTTTCTCATTCCAAAAATTCTCAATATCTATTACACAAGTCAATTACTATGATAAAAAAATACGTCTTTTAAGCTCCATTATTCCAACTATATTGTTTTTATTATTAATCAAAGTTTGTTGGACACTCGTTCGTTAATGTATTTTTAAACAAAATTATTTTGATAAATTCTTAGTTGACAAACCTGTAAGTTGCGTAGCAGGATGCTTATGGAGTTCATTAAACCTTCCAAGATAATCCTTTTGATATAGCATCTTAGAAATTGAAATTTAAACTTCTTTCAACGGCAACGCTAAACGAACAATGTCAGAGGTCACGTCATATGACGCAGGAAGGATGTTTCCTCTCAAGAAATGAGCGTTTGTATCCAGCCCACTTTGCGAACCATTTCAATAATAACACATGAATGACTCACTGAATTCAAACATTTATTCTAAATAATATTTATCCTAAATAACATCATTCATTCTGAATAAATAATGTTTTAATTCGTGGACAGATTTTCTTTGTAAAAGTAATTAAATCATATACGAGTAAGGCGATTGAATACTAAAATTCACTCATTTTACTCGAAAAGAGAATCTTTTTATTGTCAGCAGAAATATTAGCTTCCAGAACGTTTCCATGCCTTATTTTGGCAGTTGTGCTTTCAGAAGAATGGTTTGTCTAAAAGCGATAAATTGAATTCTATTTCAAGGCAGATACAAAATGGTTTATAAGAGAGATGTCGAAACGGCATAGATTAAACGATACTCAGCAGTTTTACCAAATTCCCTAACAGACATTTTAAACATTCATGACATCTATCTTTTACATGTTTCAGTCATTCGACTGCGGCCATGCTGGGGCACAGCCTTGAAGTATTTTTTGTAGTTGAACGAATCAATTCCAGTACTTTTGCTCTTAGACTAGAAATTATTCTATAAGTTTTTTTCGCCGAACCGCCAATTTACGGGGACATTAACACACCAGCACCGGGTGTTAAGCTAGTTACAGAGTCGTAAACTCAACACCAGATGTCAATCGATGGTGGGAGACATACATACTTACACATGCACATACATGCACCCCCGTCACATATATATAAATATACGACCCGCTTCTTTAAGTTTCCATCCATCAAATCCACTCGCAGTCCTTTTGTGGTCTCGAGGCTGTAGCAGAAGACCCTTGCCCAAGGTGCCACAGAGTGGGACTAAATTTGGAGACCCGTGGTTGAGAGGCAAGCTTCTTTGCACCCAGCCACGTCTGCGCCTATATTTATATAGGAGACAAGACTCCCATTCCGGTTGGCAAATGGCCCGGTTCAATAAATAGGAAAGGAGTGAGATGTAATTCTATTTGCTGCACGAAGTGTAAGCTATGGACGCATAAGGGATGCAGTGGAATTGTGGGAAAGTTATCAGATAAGGTTGCTTTTGCGTGTGGCAGATGCACAGGGACCGTAATTACTAAGAGCACGATTCTCAGCAGGATCTCTTGAGGTAGTTGATAGTTTCTGCTATTTAGGCGACCAAATTAGTGACAGTGGTGGGCGCTCTGAAAGTACTGCTTCTAGACTAAGAATAGGGTAGAGAAAGTTCAAAGAACTACTGCCTCTGTTGACAGCAAAAGGACTCTTTCTCAGAGTGAAAGGTAGGTTGTCTGATGCTTATGTGAGAAAAGCTATGTTACATGGAGGTGAGACATGTGCTCCGACTGCAGAGGACGTGCGTAGGCGGGAGAGAAATGGAGGTAGTATGCTCCGTTGGATTTAAAACATCAGTGCGCATGACCGACAAAGCACAATTGTGTTGAAAGAAAAGTTGGGCATAATAGGGATTAAATTTGACATGTAGGAGAGGAAAATGCACTGGTTTGGACATGTGATGAGTATAAGTAAAGACAACTGTATACAAAAGTGTTTGTCAGTGAAACTGGATGGTACTTGAGGAAGAGGAAGACTCAAGAGCACATGGAATGAAGTGTTGAGGACCGACCTTAGGATGTGGGGGCTCACGGAGGAAATGACAGTGGACTGAGATGTTTATGATGAATTTTAAAAATATAATTGGACCAAACACTTGAGAGGCATTTTGTTTTAACGACTCCAAAATATTGAAATCGCATGTTAACATCGGTGAGATTTGAAGTCATTGAGATAAAACAATGCGTGGAAAAATTGAGTAAAATGTGAAATTGGACTAACCCTAAGAAATCAAACTACAACTCCTCTTCTAACTGCATCTTTCTCCTCCTTACATTTCCTCTTCATAAATTATGATTGCTTTCCTATCCTCTTTCTTGCCCTCACTGCCCTGCTCACTGTATCGCTGCTCCCCAAGCCCCCAACACCCAAGCCATAATTTTCTAACCAGGTTCTACGCTCATATTCTTGTTACTTGTGAGTACACCCAAACACTACACCATCTCTCTTCTACTCTATCTTACAATTTTGCTGTTTCCTACTCTCTTTCTCTCTTTCTCTCTCTCTCTCTTTCTCTCTTTCTCTCTTTCTCTCTCTCTCTCTCTTTCTCTCTTTCTCTCTCTCTCTCTTTCTCTTTTTCTCTCTCTCTTTCTCTCTTTCTCTCTTTCTCTCTTTCTCTCTCTCTTTCTCTCTTTCTCTCTCTCTCTCTTTCTCTCTCTCTTTCTCTCTTTCTCTCTTTCTCTCTCTCTTTCTCTCTTTCCCTCTCTTTCTATCTTTCTCTCTTTCTCTCCTCTTGTTTTTCCTGTGACTAGACAACCAAGTATCTCCTTTCCATCAGCATACTTGTTTCTGATCTCATCTGGTACCACCCTCTCTCTCTCTCTCTCTCTCTCTCTCTCTCTCTGGGTAACCATGTACCTCCTCTACAGCAAGACACCCATTTCTGCCTCTCCACTTCTCTGTTACACTAACCGTTCATCATCTGATACTGGATCACCTCCTACAATGCCCCCTCTCTTATAGCAAGACACCTGTTACTGCCTCTGTTTCTTTGTCACCCACTTACCTTTCATCATCTGGCACAAGTTCCGCTCCTCAAATGCCCCTGCCCCTCTCATAATTCCTTGTCTTGTGAGTTATTTGGTTACCTTGCCAATGCTTGTGACACGTTAAAAGCATCCAGTCTACATTGTAATGTAGTTGGCGTTTGGAAGAGCATCCAGCTGTAAAAATCATGCCAAAATTAACTTCGACTGCGCTATTGGAAACCAATACCGCATACATACGTTGAAGGTAATGTTATTTCTTCTGTGGAAACAATGTTATTTGTTCTGTGGAAACAACTTCGGTGGCTATACCAGAATAAGGAGCTATTTCTAGCACTAGAGTTAACCATTTAACGTTAACTCTCTTATATTTATGTATAAATTTGTACTGTCTCCCTGGTTTTTTATGTGCTAGGCCACTTGGTGTTAAACTGACGGTATTATTAAATTAATATGTAATTGTTCACCCTCATTTATGAATTTATAACTTAAATATGCTGCAGCAAATATTCTATGCGGTATTGGTTTCCACTGAGTCTTAGCATGCTTTTGGCGAGAGGCTAAACCACAACTATGTATGCAATCGATCAGACCGCAGGGGTATTTATCGCCCGTGAGGGTCTGATAAATTACATCGAGGACAAATGCTGCCGATGATTTATAGACAAATATGTGAGTATAATTGCATATTATGTTGATAAAGAAACAATTGTTCAGCATTAATCTATCTTTTCGTTGTATTTCGCTTCCCTTACGTTGAAGGTAATGTTATTTCTTCTGTGGAAACAACTTCGGTGGCTATACCAGAATAAGGAGCTATTTCTAGCACTAGAGTTAACCACTTCACGTTAACTCTCTTATATTTATATATATATATATATACATACAGATTGTTGTTGTTGCGACCCCCTTCGGTCATGAATGATTATGGGATTACACCTAGAAAGTTACCTTCTGAGGCACAAGTCTGGGCAAGGTTGTTTATGGAAGACAAGCAGTCATCCACGCATACCACCATCCCCTCTCTCACGCCACCAATGTTATCCAAGGGAAAGGTCAAGTCCGGTACAGCTTGGTACCAGTGACGTCGCAGCTCATTTATTAACGTGCAAGTGGCTGAGCACTCTACAGACACGTGTACCCTTAACGTAGTTCTCGGGGGAGATTCAGCGTGATACAGAGCGTGACAAGGCTGGTCCCTTTGAAATACAGGTACAACAGAAACAGGAAGAAAGAGTGAGGGAAAGTTGTGGTGAAATGGTACAGCAGGGTTCACCACCCCACCTGCTGGAGCCTCGTGGGGCTTTAGGTGTTTTCGCTCAATAAACACACACAATGCCGTTCTGGGAATCGAATCCGCGATCCTACGACTGCGAGGCCATTGCGCCTCCACATATATACATATACAATAATAAAAATAAATCCATGGAAAATTTCTATACTGGTTTGAGTATTTCCTAGTGAATAGAACATAACATGTTTTTGTTGTTGGAGTTCACTCAAACCCAGCAAAAGTCACCAGTCTCGAACCCGCTACTCTTTATAATCTACATAAACCACCTTTCCAGCATCGTAAAATTCTGCAAAGTGAAAATATTTGCTGATGACACTAAGCTCCAGCAAATCATCAATGAAGAAGAAGACCGAACTCAACTCCAGTCTGAGCTATATGCTGTGAGTTAATGGGCAGACAAAAGCAAAATACAACTAAACGAGGGAAAATTTGAGCTGATGCATTTTGGAAGAAAGTCCACACTAGAACAGCCATACACTCTTTCTTCAGGGGAACCGCTCACAGCATCTAACAATATCAGGGACCTGGGTGTAATTGTAGATAACAATCTCAGTTGGAGTGCCCACATCAGCAATAAGGTTGATATAGCTCGTAAGATGAGCTCCTGGATCTTAAGAACCTTCCGGTCCAGAGAGCAAGGTGTCATTCCACTTTTCTCCTTCTTTGTACGGCCACACCTCGAATGCTGCTGCCCCCTGTTGTCTCCCCATACAAAATAAAACATCTGGAAAATTGAATCACCCCAGAGGGCATTCACTAAACGAATTAAGGGCATGACTGATCTCGATTACTGGGACCACCTTAAAGCCTTGAAACTCTACTCTCTCCAGTGCCGCCGCGAGCGGTACATCATTTGGACGATGTGGAAAATATACCGCCAGTATTGCCCAAACGACTTGAACATTAGTTTCAAGATTCATCCAAGGCTGGGACCACGGGCCATACGTCCCTTACCCAATTGAGGATCACAACATATAGGTACACTGCGACACAATTTCTTTTCCTCAACAGGCCCTGCCCTCTTTAACATTGTCCCAAAACTGATCAAAGAGAAAAAGGGTCCTATCACCTTTAAATGGAGTCTGGACAAATTTCTTCAAAGTAATACCAGATAAGCCACCTATACCAGGATACAACACATTCAACAAGAACTCACTACCTGAGTGTACCATGATATCACAAAACTTGACTTAAAAAGGATTTAGATAATCCTATTAGGTGGTGCTATTAAGTTAGACATGGCCTGGACCAGTCTTTGGTCGAAACATATCTAAGTTTATCTAAGTTATATATATATAATATATATATATATATATATATATATATATATATATATGCATGTAAACAACAAGAAGTAGGAACACAAACGAGTTAAATATGCAAACAATGAGAAAAATAGAAAACAGGACAAGTAACACATAGAACGATCCTTCATCAACGGTCGCTAGCAGAGCACTGAGAACCACCAAAAACATCAGGTAATACCATCATGTTTCCAACAAAGAACTACACGCATTATAGCACAGCCTCCCACTGCATAGCTATCTGTCACACGCACTATGTACGAACATGTCCTATGTCTCCTGCTAGATAATCACACCAGGGCTTTACTCTCATTCAATGCAGCAGCTGCGAGTTGGAAGGGGCCTCGTGGCAGGCCCTATACCAGTTGGCTGGACATGAATTGAAGGAGATCTCCAGAAGCTCAACATCACCTTGGTGGTTGCAGAGGGGCTGGCATGGGAGCACCAGCGACGAAGAGCTCTGGTATACCTGGTCGGCTCTATGCATGATGACACCTCTGGGACCACTAACTTGGAATGACCTCAGCCACATCAGGCAAGAACATGGAAGCCAAGCTAAGCCATTTCTTATTGCAATAAGTTATCGGCTGTCTATCTATATATATGTGTGTGTGTGTGTGTGTGTGTGTGTGTGTGGTATGAAGTTCAACATATGGTCTAACACTCGATCGGTTACGATTATAAAGACAATATTATACGTAGTGTAATATACAGAGCGCCGATAGACCAGTTTACTGCGGTATTTGTATCAAGAGGAAATACCGCACTTACTGACCTTTTAACGGTTTAAAATAGATTGATCATGGTGCAAAGATGGCTGTTTTTGTTTAATACCGGTTCAGTTGCATCTAACGGATGCACATACACACACACACACTCGCACACAGACACGCACACAGACGTTGTATGTGTAAGTGTGTATGTGTGTGTTTGTGTTTGTGTGTGTGTGTGTGTGTGTGTGTGTGTGTGTGTGTTTGTATGTGTGTGTGTGTGTGATAGACTGTTTCCCTCGAGAAGAACATAGGGACACGAAGTAAATGCTGCCTTTGACAGAAAAAACTTTCACAATCTCCTTTGAGGCTGTTGTCTTGGTTATATCCCGACAGGGTTTGGATAAAAATAAGCAATGTTGTAACGAGACAATTAACACTGATAATTCATGAGAAGCATGTGCAGGGTTTGCCCCTATTCTCTTCTAAAAATTATCTAAGCTGAACCACTGGAGAACATTTTGCCAGGTGACATACAGAGAAGAGAGAACGTAATGGAAGGTACAAAATTCAAGCAAAAGTCCGCAGCATATCTGCACGTTCATTACCGGTGAGGTGGCCATATAGAAAAATTGAACGCCTTACTTATAGCATTCAGTACCTTTTCTAATTGCCTAAGTGCCTTACCTGTCTATCTATCTATCTATCTATCTATCTATCTATCTATCTATCTATCTATCTATCTATCTATCTATCTATCTATCTACCTCTCTCTCTCTATCTATCTATCAATCTGTTTATCTATCTATCTATCTATCTATCTATCTATCTATCTATCTATCTATCTATCTATCTATATATCTATCTGTTTATCTACGGCTCGGCACCTGGAGAAGCAAGCCCATGCCGTCCACCAGTACCTCCGTCGTGGGACGCTGGTCAGACGGCCCGGTTGAGTTGCTCGGGGTCTGGTTCGGTCCGGACCTCCAAATGGAGAAGAACTGGAACGAGATAACGAGAAGGGTGGTCACTCTCGCCCGGCAATGGGCCGAGAGGAAACTGTCCCTAAAAGGTCGGGCGGAGGTGGCGAACGAGTACATCGCGTCCATCATCTACTACCGCTTGACCGTCGTACCTTGTCCCGACCCTACCATCACCAAACTAGAACGCATTCTCTTCCGCTTCTTGTGGAAAGGATGCGTCCCGATGGTCAGGCGATCCATTTGCTGTCAACACCCGTTAAAAGGAGGGCTGGGCATGCCGTGGTTGATAATGTGCAGACATGCGCTGGGACTGCGACATCTCTGGCTCTATGTATACGATGGTGAACAGGTGTGGTCGCCGTTGTGAGGCACGCTTTCCCGCAACTCGTCTCCATGACCGAACTGCAGTCGTGGATCAAAAAGAGGTCGAGGAAGGGCGAATGACACCGCGAGTGTCGCGTTGCTCTCAAGCAACTCTGCCGTCCCGGGTCGACCTTGAGTGACTTCAACACAAACAAAGCATTCTATAGGGGATTAGTGGAGGGGAGGTACAACGACGATCTCGGGGCAAACCGGTGCGTCGACGAGGAATACCTGACCCGCCTGTTTCAAACGACTTTCGGCCCGGGACCTATGGACAACTTCCAGAGATCCCTGGCCTGGCGGTGCTACCGAGAAGCGCTACCCGTTCGGGATAAGCTCTATAGGCATAGCTCGAGAAACACGGGGCCGACCTGCCCGAGATGGGGGTCAGAGCGACGAAACCGCTCTGCACGCAATCGTGCAGTGTCCAGCAATTTCCGACCTGTGGGCTTATGTCGAACGGCTGCTGTCACGTGTGGGACGTGTCGGTTTATCAGCCGAGTCTATCGTTAATATCGTCACGCCTCTTTCCTTCAAACGGGAAGGAAGAGCTATTTTTATCATACTTGTGGCTATGGCGAAAGAATGTATCTGGTGGACGCGCCTGAAAGGATTAGAGACAAACACTTTCTGCTCTGGTCAATCTCTCATCAACTTCTTCAAGTATCACTTAAAGAGGAAAGTGAGAGTAGAGAGGCAAGTTTTGTCTAGCGAATGTTTTAAAAAAAGATGGGTGAATGTAGCAAGGATGGCACGTATGAATGACGAAGCCACCTTGACTATGATTCTATGAACCGTAAAAATTAATACA
>NC_042997.1:109317046-109357046 GCF_006345805.1 Octopus sinensis | reverse complement strand
ATTCTTTCGCCATAGCCACAAGGATGATGAAAATAGCTCTTCCCTCCCGTTTGAAGGAAGGAGGCGTGATAATATTGACGATAGACTCGGCTGATAAACCGACTCGTCCCACACGTGACAGCAGTTGTTCGACATAAGCCCACAGGTCGGAAATTGTTGGACACTGCACGAGTGCATGCAGAACAGTTTTAACGCTCTGACTGTATCTCGGGCAGGTCGGCCCAGTGTTTCTCGAGCCGTGTCTGTAGAGCTTAACACGAACGGGTAGCGCTTCTCGGTAGCACTGCCAGGCCAGGGATCCCTGGAAGTTGTCCATGGGCCCTGGCCTGAAAGTCGTTCTGAACAGGCGGGTCAGGTATTCCTCGTCGATGTCCAGGTTCGCCCCGCGGTCGTCGTCGTACCTCCCCTCCACTAATCCCCTATAGAATGTTTTGGTTGTGTTGAAGTCACTCAAGGTCGACCCGGGACGGCATAGTTGCTTGAGAGCAACGCGACACTCGCGGTGCCATTCGCCCTTTCTCGACCTCTTTTTGATCCACGACTGCAGTTCGGTCATGGAGACGAGCTGCGGGAAAGCGTGCCTCACAAACGGTGACCACACCTGTTCACCGTCGTATAGATAACTTTCTTTTATTAGCCACACAGGGCTGAATACAGAGGGGACAAATACAAATGCAGAGCTTTTCTTTTCGAGGGTGGAAAAAAAATAAAAAATGTAAGATTGCGATGAAAAGGGATCGAGAGGAGGAAAAAAAAGGAAAAAAAAGGAAAATCGTGTATCACAGAAATAATGGTGTAAACATTGATATAACAAGATTGGGTTCATCCGGGGAAGAAAAGCCTACAGAAAAGACCACGGGAACCCAAGTCAGGGAGGAAATAAACACATGAGGTCAAAAATGCTCTCTTTCCTTCTTTTTTACGATCGACAGGATCATGCTCAAAATGGTTCGTTACTAGCACGCACCATCTTTGCAACATTCACACCCATCTTTTTTTGAATCTTTCGCGAGACAAAACTTCCCTCTCCATTCTCACCTTCCTTTTCAAGTGGTACTTGAAAAAGTTGATGAGCGATTGGCCAGAGAGGTAAGTGTTTGTCTCTAATCCTTTCGCTCGAGTCCACCACACACATTCTTTCACCATGGCCACCAGTACGATGAAAACTGCCTTGCCTCCCCGGTTGAGGGAAGGGGGGCGGAGCAATTGACGATAGACTCGGCCGATAGGCGGATTTCGTCCCACAACAGCAGCAGCCGTTCGGCATAAGCCCACAGGTCGGAAATGGTTGGACATTGCACGAGTGCGTGCAGAACGGTTTCGTCGCTCTGACCGCATCTCGGGCAAGTCGGTCCAGTGTGTCTGGAACCGTGTCTGTAGAGCTTATCCCGAACAGGTAATGCTTCTCGATAGCACTGCCAGGCCAGGGATCTTTGGTGATTGTTCATAGGTCCCGGCCCGAAAGTTTGTCCCTGAACAGGCGGGGTCAGGTGTTCCTCGTCGACGCCCAGACTCTGCCCGAGTCGTCGTCGCACCTCCCTCCACTAATCCTCTATAGAATGCCTTTGTTGTGATGGAGTCGCACAAGTTCGATCCCGGACGGCAGAGTTGCTTGAGAGCAACGCGACACTCGCGGTGCCATTCGCCTAGCCTCGGTCTCTGCTTGATCCATGACTGTAGTTCGTCCAAGGAGACGAGCTGCGGGAAAGCGCGCCCGCACAAAAGCGACGCACCCCTGTTCACCGTTGTCTATGAAGCGCCGAAGATGTCGCAGCTCAGCGCATGTCTGCGCATCATCAACCACGGCATGCCCCAGCCCTCCATTTAGCGGGTGGTTGGCAGCAAATGGATCGCCTAACCATCGGAACGTTTCCCTCCCAAGAAGCGGAAGAGTATGCGTTTCCAGTTTGGTGATGGTAGGGTCGGGACAAGGCACGACGGTCAGACGATACTCGATGACGGATGCGATGTACGCGTTCGCCACCTCCGCCCGACCTTTTAGGGATAGCTTTCTCTCAGTCCATTTCTGGGTGAGAGTAGCCACCCTAGTCGTTATCTCGCCCCAGTTCTTCTCCATAGATAGATAGATAGATAGATAGATAGATAGATAGATAGATAGATAGATAGATAGATAGATTGATAGATAGATATGTTTCTTTATTAGCCACACAGGGCTGCACACAGATAGAACAAATTACAAGGTAGAGCTTTTCTTTTGAAGGTATTAAAAAAAAAAAAAAAAAAAAGGAAGGGGGAGGTTCGATCAAAAGGGATCGTAAAAGGAGAGAAAGAGGACAAAATAAGGGGGGTTAAAAAAAAAAAAAAAAAAAAAAAAAGGGGTGGGGGAGGAAAAAAAAATGATCAATAGGGATCGTTATCACAGAAATGTCAATATGAAGTGTAAAGGGGAGGACAGGTGAGGTTTACACCCGTGAAAGAAAAGCCTGCGGAAAAGACCACGGTAACCTCGGTCAATGAAGTCACATTTTATATTTCTTTTTTTTTTTTTTTTTTTGCAAATAAGCAACTCTCTGTTTCGATTTCTGGGTTCATAGGACTATGCTCAAGGTGGCTTCGTCATTCATACGTGCCATTCTTGCTAATTCACCCATCTTTTTTTAAACATTCGCTAGACAAAACTGCCTCTCTACTCTCACTTTCCTTTTCAAGTGGTACTTGAAGAAGTTGATGAGAGATTGACCAGAGAGAAAGTGTTTGTCTCCAATCCTTTCAGACGCGTCCACCAGATACATTCTTTCGCCATAGCCACAAGGATGATGAAAATAGCTCTTCCTCCCGTTTGAAGGAAGGAGGCGTGACAATATTGACGATAGACTCAGCTGATAAACCGACTCGTCCCACACGTGACAGCAGTTGTTCGACATAAGCCCACAGGTCGGAAATTTTGGACACTGAACGAGTGCGTGCAGAACGGTTTCCGTCGCTCTGACCGCATCTCGGGCAGGTCGGCCCCCGTGTTTCTCGAGCCGTGTTGTAGTAGCTTATCCCGAACGGTAGCGCTTCTCGGTAGCACTGCCAGGCCAGGATCTCTGGAAGTTGTCCATGGGCCCTGGCCCGAAAGTCGTCCCGAACAGGCGGGTCAGGTACTCCTCGTCGACGTCCAGGTTCGCCCCGAGCTCGTCGTCGTACCTCCCCTCCACTAAACCCCTATAGAATGCTTTGGTTGTGTTGAAGTCACTTAAGGTCGACCCAGGACGGCAGAGTTGCTTGAGAGCAACGCGACACGCGGGTGCCATTCGCCCTTCCTCGGCCTCTTTTTGATCCACGACTGCAGTTCGGTCATGGAGACGAGCTGCGGAAAGCGTGCCTCACAAACGGCGACCACACCTGTTCACCCGTCGTCTACATAGAGCCAGAGATGTCGCAGTCTCAGCGCGTGTCTGCGCATCATCACCACGGCATGCCCAGCCCTCCTTTTAACGGGTGTTTGACAGCAAATGGATCGCCTGACCATCGGGACGCATCCTTTCCACAAGAAGCGAAAGAGGATGCGTTGTAGTTTGGTGATGGTAGGGTCGGGACAGGTACGACGGTCAGGCGGTAGTAGATATGACGGACGCGATGTACGTGTTTCGCCACTCCGCTCGACCTTTTAGGGACAGTTTCCTCTCGGCCCATTGCCGGGCGAGAGTGACCACCCTACTCGTTATCCTCGTTCCAGTTCTTCTCCACTTGGAGGTCCGGACCAACCAGACCCCGTGCAACTCAACCGGGCCGTCGTCCAGCGTCCCACGACGGAGGCGCTGGTGGACGGCATGGGCTTGCTTCTCCAGGTGCCTAGTCGCAAGCCCACTGACTTTCCCGGTTGATTTTCGCTCCTGTCACCGCTTCGTAGTTTTTCAGTGTCTCGTCGCGTCTCGCCGACCAGCTCGATGTGCTCGTGGCTAGACACTATGACGGTGACGTCGTCCGCGTATGCAGACACGCTCGTCCCGCATCCCAATTCTCGCGGGATGCCCCTTAGAGTCGCCAGCTTCCGCAGTAGTGGCTCAAGAGTCAATACGTATAGAAGCGCCGAGAGGGGGCATCCCTGACGGACCGAACGTGCAATGTCGAAAGGTCTCGATAGATGTCCATTAGATAGATAGATAGATAGATAGATAAATAGATAGATAGATAGATAGATAGATATAGATGAGAGAGAGAGAGAGAGAGAGAGAGAGAGAGAGAGAGAGAGACAAGACAATGTAAAGCAAAACACAAGAAACATTTAAAAAGAAAGTAAAAGGAAAGAGATAGAATGAGAGAATCCGAGAGAAGTTGGAATTGTTTTGGAAAAGAAAATATCTGAAATGAAATAATGAAGGAAAGAGAAATAATTGCTCAAATTAGAATATGAAATAAGTATAGGCGCGTGTGTGGCTGTGTGGTTAGATGTTTGCTTCCCAACCACACGGTTCCGGTTCAGGCCCAACTCGGGGAGTGCCTTGGTCAAGTGTCTTAATCAAATGTCATGTGTGTGTGTGTATATATATATATATACATATATATTATATATATATATATATATATATATATATATATATATATATATATATATAAGATATGTGGTGTGTGGTGTTGTATATATATATATTATATATATTATTGTGTGTGTTGTGTGTGAGTGTGTGTGTGTCTGTGTGCGTGGCGTGCGTGTGGTGCGTATGTGTGTGTGGATATGTATATATGTGTGTGTATGTCTCTGTGTGTGTGTCTGTGAATGTGTACATGTATGTATGTATGTCATTTTGTGTATATGTTGTCCCCCATCAATGCATGACAATCGGTGTTCGTGTGTTTACGTCCCCGTAACTAGGCGGTTTGGCAAAGCGACCGAAAGAGTAAGTGCCAGGCCTAAAAATAAGTCCTGGGGTCGATTCGTTCGACTGAAATCCTTGAAGACGGTGCTCCAGTATGGCCTCGGTCTGCTGATGGAAACAAGTAAAAGAGAAAAAAAAAGAGAGAAAAGCATGGAGATAGTATGGCGGCGGGGGAGTTAACGTCCAGCTTTTGACCCCAGCCACAAAATGAAAATAGAATTGTATAATAGTTGTAAAACAACATGTATTAAACGAATATCCCCCCCCCCAATAAAGCGCCCTGCCGAACGGGGGTAGCGGCGGGTGTGTGTGTGGGGGGTGGGGTGGAGTCGACACGGTAAATTCACACGATCAAACTCACAGGATCCGAAAAGTCAACGGGAACACCCCGTTCACAAAACTCGAAACAAAATAGTTTAAGAGGCTGTAAAACAACAATTAGTAAACGAATACGAAGAAAAACAAAACATGCGCGCTGGTGAACGGAGTGTGAAGGGGATTTGGAATATACACATCGGAAGGGTTCCGAGTCCCCTCACCACTGTATGTGAGGGAGAAAGGAAGGAAATTCGAGGTGAGGAGTGCAGACGTGTTTGTGTGTGTGTATGTATGTATATATGTATATATAGTCAAAATAAGAAACAAATATATCCAAGGTAGAGTAGTACAATTGTTTCATGCTACTTCATTTTATATACTTGCTGCTTATTTTGATTTATATGGTTAATACCATGCAAAATTTTGGTGCCTTTAACTTAAGTAGCATATTCATCTGAATCTCTCTCTCTCTCTCTCTCTCTCTCTATATATATATATATAATATATATATATGTATGTATGTATGTAAGTATATGTGCTTCCGTGGGGACAGAGAGGGAGAGAAAGAGAGAGAGAGAGGATTGAGTAAGTGAGGGAGGGCGGAGAGAGAGAGAGAGAAAGAGGAGTGAATTCTCTGTGAATATGAAAGAGAATAGGATAGAAGAGCAAGACAAAGAAAGAGCTGGGCCCAGAGACAGTGTGAATATACATTCAAACTCTATGGATAATTAAATGCATATTTATATACATAACAATGAGCCATCAGTGTTTTCATGGCAAGTACAATAGTTTTCATATTCCAGAACATTCTTACACTACATTCACGACCATCGCCTCGTGCACGCCCATAGTACTAACCACAGCACAGAATTCTTCGAATGATATTTTACCATCCCCGTCGGTATCTGCATAAATGATTGTTCTATCCACAATTTGTTGAAGTTGTACATCTTCCAGATTCGGGCCAACCATTAATTTCAGCGTTTGGAAAAGATCGCCATTGGAAATAAATCCGTCTTTATCAATATCGTAGATACTAAATGCAAACCTCAATTTCGCCTCATTATTTCCTTTAACACTGAACTGAGAAAGGCCGTCAATAAATTCTTTGAAATTTATTTCTCCATTTCCATCTGTGTCAAATATATCGATTACTCTTTGAACTAAAGGATTCTTTCGCGACTGTGGAAAAAACGAAAGTTCATCGAGACTCAGTGAACCAGATTTATCCACATCCAACTTCCGAAATCTTTTTCCCAATCTTTTGATTTCGTCGGCATCAAAATTGGAGCAAAAGTCTAATGAGCTTGCATTCCCCATCTTCGAAGGAAAATGCTTGAAGCTGTTGTGGGTGAAGAACCTGAAGTTTGTTATTTATCGTGTTCGTCTTGTTTTCTCCAATTTTATTTTTCCAAACCTGCTGCGTTCCCAAACGATTTAATCTCAACCTTTTAGTAGAATACTGTGAACTATAGCAACAGAGAAACGATAGACGCGGAGACGGCGACACTTGACGCTGCTACGGGCAGCGCGCTGTGTGTTTGTATACATATTCATATATATATATATATATATATATATATAGAGAGAGAGAAGAGAGAGAGAGAGATAGCTAGATAGATAGATAGATAGATAGATAGATAGATAGATAGATAGATAGACTCAAACACAGACACACAATATATATATAGGTGGAGTGAGAGAGAAAGCGATAGAGAGAAAGTGAGTATGGAAGAAAGGGAGAAAGCGAAAGAGACAGACTTGCAGACAGGAAGGCAAACAGACGCACAGACAGACAGGAAGATATTAAGTTTTATTTCAATTCCCGACTTAAAGAGAAAGAAAAATCGTAAAGAGAAAAACTAGAGAAAGATCGGAAGTTGGAGTGGGAGGGACGAGTTACCACTCATGCAAGAAGAAGTGGAGCGCGCATCTGCGCCTCACGGGCATGACCGCGTCAGTGTTGCCGCGGAGAATGACCAGTGAAACTCGCTACAGTAACCATTTCATTTCGCCGTGGTGAATTTCTTATTTAAGGGACCGCTACTATCCCTATTTTGAGGAAGATATCGGTAGTACGGAGACCTAGGGCATCGGACATCTAGACGGCAACCGGTTCAAACTGGTAATGGCCGGCTAGGCTTCTGTACTTACTGATTTTTGGCTCTTTCAAGTCACGGGCGGCAACACTGGGGTTTGCGGCAGATGACGCAAGATTAGAACCAGAGAACATTTCACTGTACGTCGAGTCCTAGACTAGGGATTTGCCTCCCTCGAATGGGAAGAGGGTTATCACGCTGAGGTGCTTACCGTCCTCGCAGTCGAGACCTGCAATCTCAAGCTGAGATGGGAGCCAGCTGTGCCAAGTCCCTTCTGATGAAGTCATTCGGGGCGGCGAAACGGGTGACTCTGCGGTTCTAAGAATGGAGGATAAACTATGCGAGCCGAATTCGTCTGCTACCACCCTGCTCACTCGGAGACCGAGGCGTTAGACCTACCCGCTATAGATGTAATCGTCATCGGGAAGAGTACAGGTAGATAGATGTAGAAGGCAACCAACTTATGCGCCGCTGTTTGGCTGCGATGCAAAACGGAGAGAGGCAAGGTCACGCTGCTCAAAAGAAGATATTTGTACAAGTAGTTAGAGATGAATGTTCCGGAATCGAACTCGAATGCACATAGTTTTGAACAGACCTTATTATCTACACGTCCATGCATCCTTGCCAAATTCTGAGTACGATATTTGGTAATTCCAATTTGCATTTCATTGTTTTTCTATTCCTATGTTCGCTGACTGTTATCACAGTATAGTTTTTATTTAAATATTTTGTTGGTGTTTCCATTTTTGTTTTCGATATAGTTTATGATGTTGTTTCAAGAGGCATCTATCGCCCATGTTTCTAAATTTCATAGATGTCCGCCAGTCTCAATGCAACGGCTATTTCGTCTAGTTAATGCAGCGAGCTGTTTATCGGTATTTGAAACGAATTTATCTGCGACCATGCTAGGACACTACTTTGAAGAAATTTAGTCGAAAAAACCGACCCAAGGTGTTATTTTCTTTGCAGCCTGGTAGATATTCTATCGAATGAGTTTTGCCAAACTGCAACGTTACGGAGTCATAAGCTCAACAAATCGAGTTGTCATTAGACAGATAGACGAATTTACAGGTAGACAAACAGGCAGCTAGACCGAGAGAGAGAGACAGAAGATAGGTAGATAGATAGATAGATAGATAGATAGATAGATAGATAGATAGATAGATAGATAGATAGATAGATAGATAGATAGACAAATATATATATATATATATATATTATATATATATATATATATAGAGAGAGAGAGAGAGAGATAGATAGATAGATAGAGTGGAAGAGAGAGAATGCAAGAGAGAGAGAGAGAAAGAGAGAAATTGATAGATTAATAAAACAGACAGATAGACAGTCAGACAGACAGACAGATAGATATGTTTCTTTATTGGCCACACAGGGCTGCACACAGATGGGACAAGTTACAAGGTAGAGCTTTTCTTTTGGGGGAATGAAAAAACCAAAAGAACGAAAGAAACAAAAAAAGTTGGCGTAGGTTTTCGATCAAAAGGGATCGTAAAAAAGAAAAAACGAACAAAAAATTAAAAAAAAAGGAAAAGGAACAAAAGGAAAGAGAAATGAAAAAAAAGAAGAAAAAAGGGGGGAAAAAGAGAAAGAGGAAAAAAAACGATCAATAGGGATCGTGTATTACAGTGTTATGATGTATGGTGTAAAGGGGAAAGCAAGTAAGGTTTATCCGTGGGAAGAAAAGCCTACGAAAAAGACCACGGTAACCTCGGTCAATATTGTTGTATGTTACCACATTTGTTTGCAAGTGGGTAACCCTCTGTTTTCAATTTCTAGGTTCATAGGATTATACTCAAGGTGGCTTCGTCATTCATACGTGCCATCCTTGCTACATTCACCCATCTTTTTTTAAAACATTCGCTAGACAAAACTTGCCTCTCTACTCTCACTTTCCTTTTCAAGTGGTACTTGAAGAAGTTGATGAGAGATTGACCAGAGAGGAAAGTGTTTGTCTCCAATCCTTTCAGGCGCGTCCACCAGATACATTCTTTCGCCAGATACATTCTGTATCCACCAGATACACCAGATACATTCTTCCCTCCCGTTTGAAGGAAGGAGGCGTGACAATATTGACGATAGACTCAGCTGATAAACCGATTCGGCCCACACGTGACAGCAGTTGTTCGACATAAGCCCACAGGTCGGAAATTGTTGGACATTGCACGAGTGCGTGCAGAACGGTTTCGTCGCTCTGCCCGCATCTCGGGCAGGTCGGCCCCGTGTTTCTCGAGCCGTGTCGGTAGAGCTTATCCCGAACGAGTAGCGCTTCTCGGTAGCACTGCCTGGCCAGGGATCTCTGGAAGTTGTCCATGGGCCCTGGCCCGAAAGTCGTCCCGAAGAGGCGGGTCAGGTACTCCTCGTCGACGTCCAGGTTCGCCCTGAGCTCGTCATCGTACCTCCCCTCCACTAATCCCCTATAGAATGCTTTAGTTGTGTTGAAGTCACTCAAGGTCGACCCAGGACGGCAGAGTTGCTTGAGAGCAACGCGACACTCGCGGTGCCAATCGCCCTTCCTCGGCCTCTTTTTGATCCACGACTGCAGTTCGGTCATGGAGACGGGCTGCGGGAAAGCGTGCCTCACAAACGGCGACCACACCTGTTCACCGTCGTCTACGAAGAGCCTGAGATGTCGCAGTCTCAGCGGGTGTCTGCGCATCATCAACCATGGCATGCCCAGTCCTCCTTTTAACGGATGTTGACAGCAAATGGATCGCCTGACCATCGGGACGCATCCTTTCCACAAGAAGCGAAAGAGAATGCGTTCTAGTTTGGTGATGGTAGGGTCGGGAAAAGGCACGACGGTCAGGCGGTTGTAGATGACGGACGCGATGTACGTGTTCGCCACCTCCGCCCGACCTTTTAGGGACAGTTTCCTCTCGGCCCATTGCCGGGCGAGAGTGACCACCCTACCCGTTGTCTCGTTCCAGTTCTTCTCCACTTGGAGGTCCGGACCGAACCAGACCCCAGCAACTCGACCGGGCCGTCGGTCCAGCGTCCCACGACGGAGGCGCTGGTGGACGGCATGGGCTTGCTTCTCCAGGTGCCTAGTCGCAAGCCCACTGACATTTCCCGGTTGATTTTCACTCCTGTCACCTCTTCGTAGTTTTTCAGTGTCTCGCCGACCTGCTCGATGTGCTCGTGACCAGACACTATGACGGTGACGTCGTCCGCGTATGCAGACACGCTCATCCCGCATCCCAGTTCTCGCGGGATGCCCCTCAAAGTTGCCAGCTTCCGCAATAATGGCTCGAGAGTCAATACGTATAGAAGTGACGAGAGGGGGCATCCCTGACGGACCGAACGTGCGATGTCGAAATGTCTCGATAGATGTCCATTTACGCAAATTACCGAACAGATGCCTCTGTACAAAGCGCCTATCCAGCCGCGGAAGACGGAACCGAAGCCAGCCGCTCTGAGGACTGCCTCCAAGTATCGATGGTCCACCCTATCGAAGGCTTTCGATTGATCCAAATTGATCAGCGCCCCACCCATGCCAGGTTCGTTAACTACCCTGTCTATGATGTAGCGCATCAGGTGGAGGTTGTCATGGATGGTCCGGCCCGGCACGGCGCATGTTTGCGCCTTGTCGACCAGTTTCTCGATGACAAGCGCCAACCTCTTGGCTAGCACCATGGCCAAAATTTTCAAGTCTGCATTAAGCAGAGTGATGGGCCTAAACTTATCTATTACATTTCCCTTGTTTAGATCTTTCTTCAGCAGTGTTACGGCTCCTCGGCTCACAAAACCAGGAATGCTCCCGTTTTGCTGCCAGTTGCAGTATACCGCTGCCAAGACATCTCCAAACAAGTCTGGCATACAATTGTAAAGCTCGTAGTGCTGACCATCCAAACCCGGTGATTTGTCCCTCGAGCATTCTGCCATCGCGTCTTGCACTTCCGCTGCCGTGATGGCACGTTCGCAGCACCCTGCCTCTCTTGTCGAGAGTCGTGGTAGGCTGTGCAGGTAGGCACTGAAGTCCACCCTACGTTCTTGACCGCCACTCGTCCCGAACAGTCGGGCAAAATGCTGTTGAAAGGCCTCACACATTTTACTTGGCTCGAGCATTCGCGCCCCTGTCCATCTACCAGAGACCGAATGGTGGCTTTGTTGCCCTGTTGCGCCTCTACCACCCGGGCCTCTCTCGCGGCTCCAACACCTTCGTTCCTTAGAGCACGCATCCTAGCTCTGACAGCACACCCTTCGTGTTTGGCGTTGAAGTGTTGGTCGAGGGCCAACCTCGCCGCCAAAACGTCGGATGCGATGCCGCTTCTAATTGCCTCTTCTAGCTTCTTAACTAGCTCACCCTCTACTCTATTTATATCTATGGCTAAGATAGATAGATAGATAGATAGATAGCTAGATAGATAGATAGATAGATAGATAGATAGATAGATAGATAGATAGATAGATAGATAGATAGATAGATAGATAGATAGATAGATAGATAGACAAGATAATGTAAAACAAAACACAGGAAACATTTAAAAAGAAAGGAAAAGGAAAGAGTTAGAATGAGAGAATCCGAGAGAAATTGGAATGCTTTTGGAAAAGAAAATATCTGAAATGAAATAATGAAGGAAAGAGAAATAATTGCTCAACTTAGAATATGAAATAAGTATAGGCGCATGTGTGGCTGTGTGGTTAGATGTTTGCTTCCCAACCACATGGTTCCGGGTTCAGGCCCACCTTGGGGAAGAGCCGTGGTCAAGTGCCTTGGTCAAGTGTCTTAATCAAATGTCATGTGTATATATAATGTGTGTGTGTACGCGCGCGCGTATGTCTGTGTATGACTGTATATCTATATGTATGTACGTATGTATGTGTGTATGTATGTCATTTTGGCAATCGGTGTTGGTGCGTTTGCGTCCCCATAACTAGGCAGTTTAGCAAAGCGACCGACAGAATAAGTGCCAGGTCTAAAAATAATCCTGGGGTCGATTCGTTCGACTAACATTCTTGAAGACGGTGCTCCAGTATGGCCTCGGTCTTATGATGGAAACAAATAAAAGAGAAAAAAGAAAGGAAGTCATTGATGTAGTATGGATGCAGTGGAAAGAGAAAGCCTTTGAGGAGAAAAATGTACGAGGGAGGGAGGAAGGAAGCTGGAGGTGAAGAGTGCAGACGTGTTTCTCAGGGGGGCTGTACACCTGGTGGCAGGTATCAAGAGGAATGGTGTAGGTGTGTGATAGTCGGAGTGTATGCATGCGTATATATATATATATATATATATATATATATATATGTGTGTGTGTGTGTGTGTGTGTGTGTGTGCGTGTGTGTGTGTGTCCGTCCGTAGGTGAGGACTGTGAGAAAGAGATTGAGTGAGTGAGTGAGTGAGTGAGAGAGAGAGAGAAAGAGGCGTGAATTACCTGTGAATATGAGAGAGAATAGGGTAGAAGAGCAGAAAAGGTGAACGTAATGAGTAAGTGCAACGTGTCGAGATAGTGTAACCGATGATTATAGACAAAGAAAGAGCTGGACGCAGAGACAGTGTGAATATACATTCAAAATCTATGGATAGTTAAATGTATATTTATATACATAACAATGAGCCAATAGTGTTTTCATGGAAAGTACAAGTTAATAGTTTTCATATTCCAGAACAACCTTACTATATCGGCACGACCATCGTCTCGTGCACGTCCATAGAACTAACCACAGCACAGAATTCTTCAAATGATATTTTACCATCGCCATCAGTATCAGAATAAATGATTGTTTTATCCACAACTTGTTGAAGTTGTACATCTTCCAGATTCGCGCCAACCATTAATTTCAGCGATTTGTAAAGGTCGGCATTGGAAATAAATCCGTCTTTATCCATATCATAGACATTAAATGCAAATCTCAATTTGGTCTGCTTATCTCCTTTAACACTGAACTGAGATAGGCCGTCGATAAATTCTTTGAAATTTATTTCTCCATTTCCATCTGCGTCAAATATATCGATTACTCTTTGAACTAAAGGATTCATTCGCGATTCTGGAAAAAACGAAAGTTCATCGATACTCAGTGAACCAGATTTATCCACATCTAGCTTTCGAAATTTTCTCCCCAATTTTTTTATTTCATCGGCATCAAAATTGGAGCAAAGACCTAGCGAGCTTTCATTCCCCATCTTCGAAGGGAAATGCTTGAAGCTGTTGTGAGTGAAGAACTGAAGCTTGTTATCTATCGTGTTCGTCTTGTCTTCGCCAATTTTATTTTTCCAAACCTGCAGCGTTCTCAAACGATTTAATCTTAATCCTTTAGTACAATAGCTCGAACAATAACAACAGAGAAATAATGGACGCGGAGACATACATGCATAAATATATATATATATCCGTAAAGAGAGAGAGAGAGGGATAAAGAAAGAAAGAATCACAGAATAAGAGGATAGAAAGACAGAAGCAGAAGCAAACAGAAAAACACGAATATCAACTTTATTTCAATTGTCGACTTAAAAAGATAAAAAGAAAGAAAAAAAAGAAAAAGACAAATTAGAGAAACAAGGGGGAAAACAACGGAAGTTGAAGTGGGAGAGGCGAGAGGCCACATATTCTAGAAAAAAAGGGGCGCTCAGATGCGCCCCAAGGAAGTGACCGCGGAGAATGACCAGTGAAACTCGCTACAGCGACCATTTTATTTTGCCGGGGCTCATTTCTTATTTAGGAGGCCGCTGTTATCCCTATTTTGCGGAAGATATCGGTAGCACCGGACATCTAGACGGCAACCGGTTCAAACTGGTAATGGCCGGCTAGGCTTCTGTAACTACTGATTTTTGGCTCTTTCGAGTCACGGGCGGCAACACTGGGGTTTGCGGCAGATGACGCAAGATTAGAACCAGAGAACATTTCACTGTACGTCGAGTCCCATACTAGGGATTTGCCTCCCTCGAATGGGAAAAGGGTTATCACGTTGAGGTGCTTACCGACCTCGGCGGCGAATCAGGGAACCGACTCGCTCTAAGGCTGGAGGATAAACGATGTGGGCTGAATTCGTCTGCTACTTCTCCGCAGCGACATTTGTATGGCTTGCACACGCAGAGACCGCGGCGTTGGGCCACCCCCATACGGATGCACTCACAATCTAGAAGGGTACAGGTAAATGTGGAAGGCACCGAACTGAGCCATGTACCGATATTTGGCTGCGAGGCAAAACAGATGGAGTCAACGTTGAGCTGTTCAAGAGATGATTTTAGTTGCTCGAGGGCGGAGTTGCACCGGATGCCTCCACAGTTGCGCTGGACATATGCTGGGGGACGGCGACCCCAACATCGGTCCAAACGGCAAGGGCTGATTCGGGTACCTGGACCACATGAGGTACGGCTTAGCCATGGAATATCTCGCGATGGAGGATGTGGATGGAGTAGACCGTGGAGAGATAATCCGGCTGAGTCTGTTCCACTGCAAATTGCAGAACATGGCCAACGAATGAAATCGGCAGTTCGTCCTGTTGGCAGCCGGCGCTTCGAAAACTGTTCGACACAGAGATGGATGGAGTAATAGAAGTTACTGAGGTGGTCTCTGTCTGGGGGACATGGCGCATTGCACAGCGAGAAAAGAAATCTTGGCAGAGAAAAGCGATTCCTCACGAGGAAGTGTTCCGGATGGGTTTCAATGCGACACCAATCTCTCGGTCATCCTGAACAAGTCAGCAGCCTTGCCTCCAGGCACTCCGAAATGGCTTTCACGGCGATTGGGGCGCTAAGGATGCAGACAGGGTCTTTAGGTGTCAGCTGAGCCCTCGTCAAGATTGATTGGAAGATGCGTATGACGTCTCGAAATCCAGCCTCGCTATCGCTCACATTGAGCACCTCCGAATTCGATGGATTCATCTCGAACCCAAGCGGCTTTATAGATGGAGTAACTTGCTGGAGGTCTCGTAGCCTCATCCTTCGGGTTTTCATTCTTGCATTTTCATTCCTGCATATTCTCTAGATATTATACAAAGGACTATTGGATGTGTGATTTGTAGGAAACAATACTTAAGCCTGGTCAGCCATGAAAGCGGCCTCGAGAATCAACCCCTTGTAAATTATGACACAGCTGTTGTTGGCAGCAGAACATATATAACCTGTGGAAAGATGTGCCGTTCAGTTGGAAGATTAAGAAGACAAGTCTAAAGACTTTATACGGTGGCACTTGATCCTTCTGGCAGCCAGCAGAACTGTGCATTTTGCTATAAAATAAGGGCCTCACATTGCATTATCAAAGTCTCATTTCAATGATTCTTTCTCGCGTACGAGAAAGCAGCCACTATATATATATATTGAGTTGTCCAGAAAGTTCGTGCCGATTTTGAAAGGAGAGAAAAAGGTCAATAAATACTTGCCATTACATTTTTAATCAACCAAATATGAACCATTTTGTTGCACAATGCGTCTCCATCTTACATTTAACTTGAAAACATCCGCTTCCCAGCATTGAGGTGGTTTCATGGCAAAGAATTCATCAAGGTATCATTTTACGACATCCAAGGAATTCAAATTTTCACCATTAAGACTATTCTGCAGAGACCTGAATAAGTGGAAATCCGAAGGAGCAATATCTGGTGAATATGAAGAGTGGGGTAACATCCCAGCCGAGCTGCAGCAATTTTTATCTGGATAAACCTTCTTCCACGAAAAGATAGCTTAAACTCTGCTCTAAATGGAGGTGTAGTCAAATTCTATTTATGGACTCAACCATGCTTTAAAATAAGTAAATAAGTCGAAAGGTATTTGCTCCTGTGTGTGTGTATCCACATATATATATATATATATATATATATATATATATATATATATTTATATATATTATATATATATATATATATATATTATATTATATATATATATATACACATACACACAATACACATACACACACACACAGACATATATATAAAAGAGAGAAGTATATGAATGAGTGTAGAATGGTGCAAATCTCACAGAAAAAACTAATATTAAAGACCCTATGAAACTTAAAGTAGACTTATTCTATCGGTCTCTTTTACCGAACGGCTAAGTTGTAGGGGCGTAAACACACCGTCATCGGTTGTCAAGCGATGTGGGGGGGGGACAAACACAGACACACAAACATATACACACACATACATATATACGTCGGACTTCTTTCAGTTTCCGTCTACCAAATCCACTCAAAAGGCTTTGATCGGGCCGAGGCTATAGTAGAAGACACTTGCCCAAGGTGCTACGCAGTGGGACTGAACCCGGAACCATGTGGTTGGTAAGCAAGCTACTTACCACACAGCCACTCCTACGCCTATATATATATATATATATATATATATATATATATAGATATATATATATATATATATATATATATTATATATATATATATATATATATATATATATATATATATAATATATATATATTATATTATATATATATATATATATATATACTTTATTTAAAAGCAGCAGAAATTCAACAAAACCTGTTACTCGGAGTTTCACGTTCCTGTTCGTCGGACAGCTTTGTTAAAATTATATATATATATATATATATATATATATATATATATATATATATATATATATTTATATGTATATATATACACGCACACATACACAAGTAGTTTGAATGGAATGTTCCAGAATTGAACACAAATGGACAGATATTCTCATCTACTCATTCTTGCATCCTTGCCAAATTCTATGAATCTACTCCAGTACTTGTTTTTGTGTTCAGCCTGATAGTTATTCTATCGTTCCCGTGTTGCCGAACCGCCTAATTTAGTTTAAAGTTTCATCCTGCTTAATGTCTCTACTGTTATTTCATCAACCTTCTATTTATTTTTTGATATCAACTTCTCTTTCACATTTCTTAATGTGTTTGAAGATGCAAAGAATGTTTTGGAACTGATTGAATCCATTTTCTTTCACTCTTTACTAACTTCGAAATCTTACGCTACATTATTTATTGGAAGCTTCTAGCTGGACAGCAATTATCCCGCCATCTCCATCCTCGTATTCCGACATTAAAGATGTTATTATTTTATTGTTTCATGTTGTTTTTCTCTATTGCATTTAGCATTGTGTGTATTAAATGTAAAACCTTTTTTTGATATAGGATTTAAGTGTATTTTTACTTTTGGAGTATTGCTGAGTGTTTTCTGCGTTAACGGCGACATCTCAATTAAAGAGATTAATTACCAATAGGGTAACAAAATTGTAGTTGTTACATGAATTATATAAGTTCGGTAAAAATTTCGATATGAATAGAGAGAGGAGTAAGAGAGATAGAAGGATAGATAGAAAGAAAGAAAGAAAGAAAGATAGATAGATAGATAGATAGATAGATAGATAGATAGATAGATAGATAGATAGATAGATAGATAGATAGACAGACAGACAGACAGATAGATAGATAGATAGATAGATAGATATAGATAGATAGATATAGATAGATAGATAGATAGATAGATATAGATAGATAGATAGAGAGAGAGAAGAAGAAGAAGAAGAAGAAGAAGAAGAAGACGAAGAAGAAGAAGAAGGAGAAGAAGAAGAAGAAGAAGAAGAAGAAGAAGAAGAAGAAGAAGAAGAAGAAGAAGAAGAAGAAGAAGAATGAGAAGAAGAAGAAGCAGAAGAAGAAGAAGAAGAAGCAGAAGAAGAAGAAGAAGAAGAAGAAGCAGAAGAAGAAGCAGAAGAAGGATGAGGAGGAGGAGGAGAAGGAGACGAAGAAGAAGAAGAAGAAGAAGCAGAAGAAGAAGAAGAAGAAGAAGAAGAAGAAGAAGAATTTAAACAGGGGGGAAAATGCTTTTTCAAATTTCTATTCACTTTGAAATATGATGCTGGTGAGATAATTAAGATAAGTTTAATTTTCGTTTCTCTAAACATTTTAAGCTCCATTAAAAACTTCATATTGATGAAACTATATTATGATTGTGAAAGATGTAAGATTTTAATTGTTTACATTGATTCGTGCTGCTGAATTTATGGCTTTGGAAATTTAGATCTTATGATAATATTAATGTGTACACATTTTTAGACCCGGAATAAATATTTGTACAACGAAAAGAAGGAACCAATTAGTTCTTTGAGACCAAGATGCAATGTTGCATTCTTTGCAGAGCCAGGGACACGAAGGGCGAAGATGGGCGTAATGACAATAATCCACGGGTCTTCTCTTGCATTGAATACTGATGTCAGAAAACGAACAGTTTAGTAAACAATTAAGGCCATACGTATGGCTTTGTTCATAGCAACTACAAGAACAGTCTTCGATATTAAGAATTCCGAAATTGTAACAAGGATTATGACCACAATCCTTCAAATTTCTCCTTTTATCGCAGCGTTTGTATGGTTCTTCCCCGATTATGTTATCTGCAGGAGCATAATTACAAACATAGAACGTGCCAATATTCGAGCAAAGAGAGGCACCACAACCAAATAAAATTGATGTCGCCCACACTAACTGTGTGTAGTATGTTGTATTCTTCAAATGAATTTTACCATATTTAAAATCCTTGCCTTCAGAACGCCAATAATTTATGACATCATACCATTTGGAAAATTTTGCAGCTATATTTTGACCAACATTATATTTCAAAGGTATATTTCTGTTTAGAATTTCATCATGTTTCTGCACACAATTATCGGACCATTTCTGTGCTATATAGGCCTATTCATTATCCCAGTGCATTCTGAACATATTACAGGCTGGTGGTTGAACTTTGGCTCGAATACTATTGTGCAAAGCGATTAGAATAGACTTCTGCACAGCAGTGACAGTCAGTGATTCCTTCAACATAGGCGACTTTTCTAAACATGCTGTGTGACTTTTTTTATTCCGAAATTTCTTGGGGCAATATACTTCCGAAAGGCTGCTATGGAACATCAACAGTAAAATGAAATAACCAAAATACATTGTCGCCAACCCCATTTTTATTTTCAAATTTTCCGAAAGTTCCTTTGTTCAGAAAACATTTCTCTTCCTACTGTAATTGTGAGATTCCACAATACCATCTGCTGTTACTGAATTCTGAAACGAAATATTATTTTTATATTTTCTTACTTATCTTTCAAGTTTAACTTAAATTTGAACTTGGTGAAATTGGCAACGCTATATTCGGGATTTGAAGATGGTCACGCGAAATTCATTGCTTCGTGCAAGAGAAATATTTTTTATATTGAAGCAAGCAGCGTTCATTTTGCGACACATTTACACCAATTCCTTCATCACCGTTCGATAGAGTCAAGAAAAATAAATTGTGGAGAACTTTAAAATATTTTGATTCCTCGCCAGATTTTGTTTGCAAAGAATTATTAAATCATACTTTTTCAGATCAGGTGAAACAAATATGTCGTGTGTAAATGAAGGGAATTAAGTTATTAGGCAAAAGAAAGAAAGAAAGAAACGACGAACGTTAGAAATTGAAAATCTAAGAAACTTACAGGAATTATTCAAAGTACGACACAATACAGCTGTTTGCTTCGAAGCTGTTTTACCAAAAGAGAGGTATTTAATTCTATTTAATGATATCACCAGAAAGGCTACTAACAGTTGAAACTCTCCAATGCAATCATATTCACTAGCCCCACCGCCACGACCGCCACCACAACCACCACTAACACAGCCGCCGCCACCACTTTTTAGTCTACATCTTTCTCAGTTAGAACTTGTCTACGGAGAAATATTAGCCTCAACTACAATATTCGTGTTGATTACTTGTACTCTTTCTATCGACCCCCCCCAAAAAAAAAAGAATGAAAGGCAAAGCCGACCTCTTTCCTCCTTCCGGGGTCGATAAAAGAAGCATCAGTAGAGGCTTGAGGTCTCTACTCCCTCAAAATTTCAAGCCCTGTGCCTATTGTAGAAAGGACCATTATCTGCATCTTACTTTTTAGATCTCTCCATTTTACTTACTCCGTTTCATTCTGTAAGAATGAACAGCAACTTGCAGTCAAAGGTCGCACAGACTCTATCTATTTCCACGACACATAACCTCCAGGTATCAATCTCAAGATCCTAGCTGTCCCCAATTAAGCTGCTTTTTCTGAAGATGTCTTACCCTCATGTGTCCTAGTGGGCTTCCTTTCACCATTAACGAGTCTGCTCCAAAAGTAACATTCCATGACAACTGTATTCATCGCCTTAATCCATTCTGCTCTGGCAGGCTAATAATGACGATCGAGCCTGTGCTGCTACCCACAGGACCCCCCCCCCACTCCCGGGCGAGAGTATGTCATCTGAAATTCCGTCGTCATTTACGCCGTGATTTCTTCAATTCTTTTATCCACTGATCTCATACAGAGGAAAGTGGTAATAAGGTGTCAGAATCACCAGTATTTTTTATGAAGGCCACCATCTCTGGAGGGGTTTGTCGCAAACGACTCACAGGGTCTCTTCCACGACCTCCGCAGCTAATGATGTATGTATGTATATATATATACATACACACACACACATATATATATATATATGTGTGTGTGTGAGTGTGTCTGTGTGTATATATAAATGTGTGTGCGTATTTTTACTTAAATTTAGTAGACGCAACAAAGTGACTCAAAAGCCGTGGTTGGCATTTCTCAAACTTACCAGTTTGAAAAGTGCCAACGCACGAAACTCTTGGACCTTGAGTCACTCTGTTACTTCTGCTAAATATTATTAAAAATATGTATATATACATATTTTGAGCTATATTTTCCCTGTTTGCATCACTATATGTATACATATATATGTGTATAAGTTAATGTTTAACTGTTGACTATATTCCTAGAAATACGCCGATAAAGCACGCTCAATGTTTATGGCTACCCTAGGTCAAGCACGGTATTAACATAATTGTCGCCGAATCTTCCTCAGAAATTCCCCAGTTAACGTTGAGTATAAAACAAATGATAGAGATAAACTGAAAGGTGACGGAATCGTGCTGCTAAAACAAAAACTAAAACACAGTTTAGCCTAATAAGCCCTCAATATATTTGGTCGTATAAGGAATGTTGTTTACATAGGATACTCGTTCATACAATATGCATTTTCATAAGTATGACACCAAGTTATGCCTTCATACGACAACCATTCATATTTACAACATTAAATTCACTAACCACAACGGTACATACTTTATAGGCATGTGGCTGTATCTGTTTCCTTATTATCCATAAGGGGCTAAACATAGAGGGGAGAGACAAACGGATTAAGTCTATTACATCGACCCCAGTGCGTAACTAGTGCTTAATTTATCGACCCCGAAAGGATGAAAGGCAAAGTCGACCTCGGCGGAATTTGAACTCAGAACGTAACGGCAGACGAAATACCGCTAAGCATTTCGCCCGGAGTGCTAACGATTCAGCCAGCTGACCGCCTTGGCTGTATCGTCGTTCGTTACTTCCAAATGTAACATACATTTGACGTTGTGTGATGGGATTTGAGACGGATATATAAGATCTGATATAATTGTTTTAGCTCTTTATATTAACGGAAATAAATTGTAAATTGTAATCTCGCATTATAACAGATTACTGTCAATCCCTAATTTGATGTATAAATTGCAATGAAAATTGATATAAGTTTCCTTTAAGGAATATGTCTGTAATTATCCCCCTTCTGACAAATCCTTGTCACAAATCCTGATAATTGGTGGGAGTAATTTTCTTTCTTTCTTCGCCCGTACCGATTATCGATATCCTCTACACAAACAAACTTTTCGATTAACAAAGTAAGTTTCATGTCACGTGAACAACCTGCTAGAAGCCCGATCGCCTGAAATACAGTCAATCCTTAATCTCTTTATATAAAGCTGAAGTTGTCTGTGTGCGGCAGGTTTGGTAGCCTTCAACTAACACTATATCCTCCAAGACCCTGCGGCACAAGTTGACCAAAACTGAAAGTATGATAGAAAAAGGATTGCTCTTCTTTCCGTAGAAGAAAAAATTCAAATCGGACCATGTTAGCACCAAAAATTATTTACATAAAAAACGTGCTTTTTTTTCTATGAAAATCCCTACTTTTTACGATTTTTTGACTGCTGTGTCGCCATTTTTCGGTGTATTTCAACCAGAAAAATGTTCACTTACAGAGAATAAAAAGCTACATAATGCAAAATTTTTACTTTTCAAAAATTCCAATTCTAAAGGGTCGAAACAAACCCGAGAAATGCCGGGCGATACGTCTAGTATTTATTATATAACATTTCCGTTTCTTTCTCTTCTTTATAGGTTTCAATTATTTTATGGATGACGGAAGAGTGGAACATGAATGTCATTGCAGACATATAAAATGGAACGATGTCAATTCCTCACCAATATACACAAACTGCAGAATGAAAGACCATCTTACATGAACAAAATTATGTATATTAATATTAGTATATGTACAAGGACAAAGGAGTCAAGATTAATATCCCTCGAAGAGTAATTGATGCCACATTGATGGCACAACCAGGGACATTTATATTTTGTCTCTTTATTTGCACATAGTGATATGTTTATTGTTGTGCAAGGGTCAATTGGATCAGAATATGAACAGTTCAGTTCGCAATGGTGACCAGTTATATGAACAAAGTCTAAACATATACATGAACAGTTACTAGGATACAGATAGCCACCATTGTAACAAATCTCGTCACCACAATTCTTTGTTTTATAGGGTCCGTAACATTTTTTATAAACAGGGGCTTTTGTATCTTCCACGGGGGCATAGTTGCGAACATGAAGCATCCCTACATTGGAACATACCGACGCTGCGCATCCGACGAGGAGAGTGGTGCTACGAACCATATTTCTATATGAATCTGCGCCATCGTCTTCTGGATTAGAATAATTAAATGATTCTATTTCGGAATGCCATGCGTGCACCACTGAAGCCCAAGAAGTGTATGCTAAGCCTTTTGTTTTGGGACTAAACTATATTTGCCGGGTACATTATTATTTTCTCTCTTACTTTTCTCATATTCACAATAGTTTACCCATTTCAGTGCAAGAAAGGCAAGTTCCGCATCCCATTTCAATCGAAACATAGCACAGACTCCAGGTTTAATATCTCCCCGATATTTGTTATGCAAAAACAGAATCAATCTCTTATCAAATTTATCCACTTCCAATGACTCTATCAAGTTTAGCGACCTTGGTAAACATGCCGTATGGCCGGAGTTATGTTTACAGTTATTAGGATATTGAGGAAAGTCTTCGCACAATCCCATCACAAACTGTAATACTCTGTAATAATAGCTGCAGTAAGTTGTAAAGCTGTCTAAATTAAATGCATAATCTCTCCAAAATTGCCGATTCTTTTACTTGTAGAATATACTGCAACGTTCTTCAGAAGCAGAATATTTCCCGTAATAGCTTTAATAAAATTCCATTTTATATTGCTGTTCTTTAGAAATAATGATATTGAAATGGTTATTGTTATTAGAGTGTTTTAAATTTTAAAATGTCAAGCAAAATCTTTTAAATGCACTCACGTAATCCTGTATTCCAGAGATGGTCACGTAGCTACATTTGTTATAGATTCCATTCTACAGGTATCGAATAATTTAGAAAACTTGTCTTGATGTTGAAATGGCCTCTGATTATAATGTGAATGTGTCTCACAAAATGTTGCATCATTAGCCATCAACCATAATCTCTTCTTTGTCGCGACGTCGGCACCCCAAAACTAATTTTCTCTGTGTTGAGCAATTTGCACGCATCATTCAGGCCTATACTTTTGGTCTGTTCTTGGATTTCAGCAATTCACAAACGTCTTTGACGGCCTCTACTTTTCATTTCACTCAAGATAGCCTTGGGCAATGACTTATGGTACATTGTACAACATAAAATAGCTTTTTGGACTTTGATTCTCGACTGAAGGTGTGTTTATACTTTCATCTTTTCTAAAACTGCAGCATTTGTTTCCCTCTCTTTTCAGGTTATTCTGCCAAATCTGAGAACATATCAGATCTGTGAGGCATCTTTCTTCTTTTTCTTTGCTCTATATATTGTCCAAATTTCTTCCCTGCAGAGGACAATTAGTATAATTTCACAGTTTACTAGCCTCAGTTTTACGTGCAGTATTATGTTTTTTGGAGGTGGAGATCTTTTCCAGTCTTATAAATGCTCTTTTTAATGTTATTTATACTTTCAGTAAAGTCTTCTACACAGCGATCTTCTTGTTATATTATTTGGCTTAAATACTTGAAGTTTCTTTTTCTATTTTCTTGACCAAACTGCTGTCTATCTATCTTTATATTTGCTTCATTTTCTGTCTTACAAATAACCATTGTCTATATCTATTTTTACATGCATATTGAAATCTTTTTTGTGGCTTTGCTCATCAAACATTTCTTGAATTTCTCATTGCTGTCTGCCAATAATGCTCTGAAATTTTGTTGGATGAAGGCTAGCTTTCAACTATTTTTCCATCCAAGAAATATTTTGTCAAAAATTACATGCTATTTATAAGTTTATCTCCTTGCAGCTCGGTTAAAAATAATTAGCTTCATATCTCACGAAGTTTCTAAATTCTTATAACTTGCAGAAAAAACGTCCGTAGATAATCTTTAGAGTGAAATTAGCCACGTTAAAGCTCTCACTTTATTATTTACCACCCAACAAATATGAAACGATACTGGAGTCAACTAAATATGGATAACACTGGATTCAACTTAAAATTTAGATAAATCCTTTTACTGTAAAAATTTTATACTATCAGTAGTTAAATGTCTTTGGTGTATTAAATAATCATCGCACCGCCCTGTTAACCATTGACTGTAGCGTAACAAACATTTGGGAAATCCTTATATTTCCAGAAGTCCAAACAACAGATGTTAGCTCTCTCACAGCTTTTAAGATGACTGTTGCAGTTTATAAAATTTGCTTTTCAGATTAAACGGCCATTTTGAAACCATTACTATCTTTTTTGTGAAGTCTGTTCGTCTGTAACACAACTCGCACTTTGCTTCGCAGCTTATCCCCCCTCTCCCTTTGTGGGTATGTATGTGTATGTGTGTTTGTATGTGTGTGTGTGTGTGTGTGCGTGTGTGTGTGCGGTGGGAGCGCGCGCGTGTATGTATACACACATTTTTCTCAACACTATTCTATCTTACAGTTCTTTATTAAAGAGATGTGGAGTTATTTAGATTATTTACATTTGACGGATATTTGTCCTCATCTTGTTTGACAACGTTTGGCTGATATACCCTCCAGCCTTCATCAGGTGTCTTGGGGAAATTTCGAACCTGGGCATATGGCGTATTGGTTAAGAGCGCGGGCTACTAACCCCAAGAATCCGAGTTCGATTCCAAGCAGTGACCTGAATAATGATAATGAAGATGATAATGATAATAATAATAATGATAACAACAACAACAACAGCAGCAACAACAAAAACAACAATAATAATAATAATAATAATAATAACATCGAAAAATACCTTAGGAATGAGAACCCAGGTTCGAAATTTCCCGAAGACATCTGATGAAGGCCGGGGTGATCAGCCGAAACGTTGTGCTAACAACAAACAAGATGAGGACAAATATCCGTCAAATGTAAACTTTTCTATCTATGTATCCATCCATCTCTCCTACATTTCTCTTTATGTAAAATGACGCGTTTCCACTCACAGTTAGATACACACACAAACATTAAAATAGTATTATCTTTATGTGGGGGTGGAGTTATGAGCACACATTTCTCAACAAAATCATCAAAGACATTTAGTTAAGATACAGTTATTTCAAATAAGAAATATCTTTTTCCAAAAGTGGTAGCTTTGACATTGAACTTTTAGCTGCCGTGTTGAGAAAGTCGTGTTTGTATAAATACATTTTCCCTACATACACAGACAAAAACAGACATAATACTGTTGTCATGTTGATAAGAATAACGTGGATATGTGTGTGTGCTATTATACAGAAAGGGAGAGGAGGAGTTAGAGAGCGAGTGAGAGGGAGAGAGAGAGAAAGTGAGAGGGAAACAGAAAGAATGGAGATTCGTATCTTTCCTTCCAACCAACCAGTCTACACACCTATCTATCTATCTATCTATCTATCTATCTATCTATCTATCTATCTATCTATCTATCTATCTATCTATCTATCTATCCATCTATCTATCTATCTATCTATCTATCCATCTATCTATCTATCTGTCTATCTATTTATCTTTCTATCACTTTCGCTGTCTTTCTCTCCCTCTCTGTAGGCATATGTATGTATGTATGTATGTATGTATGTATGTATGTATGTATGTGCGTGTGTGTGTGCGCGCGCGCGTGTATGTGTGTGTGTGTGTGTGTGTGCGTGTGCGTGTTTAAATAAAACCCCATCTTAGTGAGATAAACCACTCTATGAATTATACTGCAATAACGAAACATGTGCTACATGTTAATGTTGCTTTCATCGTCTATTTTCCGTTTTGCGTTCTGTTAATTTATTCCACGATTCTGTAAATTATACCTTTCTCCTGAAATGATATAGATTTATCTTTACAAGTGGCAAGCCTCCGAAAAAGCTAAAGGAAGACATAATACCCCTTATTCATAAGGTCGGGTGCAGAGCCCATCCCTCTGACTTCACAAATCAGCAAAGTCAGGAAACGAATTGACAGAGAGAAACTGGTAAGATTCCTCGAAGAAAATGACTTACTGGACGATCCTCAGTTTCTGTTAGGGATAGGCTACTTCACAGGGCTCTTCCGCAATATAATTTAGTCAGGTCACTTTTGAGGTCTGTCATGAGTGCTACTGCTAGCATAGAATCCAGTACGATCTGTGCATAGTCGAGTCGTCCACTAGGATTGCCGAGTAATGAAGTTTGCTAGAAATCCAGCAGAACTAAAAACAAAACCTGTTAAAAGGCTGGATGAACCGAGTATAGGCTCAACGACTATCCAGCAACAGCACGGGCCCTCAAAAATTCTAGGTTGGTATCCAGCGTACTGAAAGACTCTGGCAGAGTGTCACCCCTTAGATTTTGTTGAGACATGTCTATAGAACCTGTTTCGAATCCAGGCTACGTCTACTCCGATAATCGGCGTCGATCGATAATCAACGGCAAGGTGAGCCGCTGCTACGGATCACACTATCCGAAAGTGTGTATGCGTGCGATCGAGGACCACATGTGGACTTGTACTCCCACTGAAATTCTGAACACAGACCTCATCAACGAACGACGACTACGGCTAAGGCGTCGGCGCTTTCCGATGCGCTTCCTTTCCTATACTATGGACGAACATCAGATGCGGTCAGCATTCGTCAGGGAAGCCGTTGGTCGGAACCGGCTCAACCCAACCCTGGTGAAAGTTGCTGCCGCAAGTAAGTCAGTAAGATCAGAAGCAGCTGTCGACCATTCAAACGTGAGATCTCTTGACTTCGAAAGGTCTTTGATAAGGTAGAACATGGCATGGCATGTCACAAACTTAACATTGCTGGTGAACTAAAACGTGTGACATCATGTCTTCCTAAAACATAACACTCAGGCAGTTGAGACCAATGATGCCCTCCTTAAGGAAGCACAAATTTGAGTGATATCACTTAAGGGGACTCTCTTGGGAGCCATTACTGTTTATATTAGCTCTTTTGCACATGCCCACAGTTACTCAGACAACCATTGTCCATAACAACGCAGATGGTACGAAATTATCATAGGCGTGTCGATGTTGCAAGCTTACGTCGGAGCCTAAATGCGATATAGAAGTGAACTGAATTAAATGCTGGAAAACTTTAAGTATTGCACTATCAGCTCACAAAAGCATCACAACCTATTTGTACAGGACCTGATTGTACTGCCAGAGTCCCAGAGAGTGAGGTATTTGGGGATCAGTATGTGTAACTGATGCATCATTTCCAAGATGGCATAAAGTACACACAGTTGGAAGGATGGGTACAAAGGGGCCTCAAAACAAGAGACCAAGAAGTCATGCTGATCATGTTCTTAGCCGCCTGGACTACAGTTAGAAAAAGTTTGTAACAGTGCGGCAGATGAATTACAAGAGGTGGAGAAACTACGACTTTACCCACTGGAGCGCAGACGTAACAATATCTAATAATCTATATATGGGAAATTCTTGAATGGCTAGAGCTAATTTCAGCATCGAGTGTTATACAATTGCCAGAACCGGACACAATTGTGCTGTACCAAAGGTATCGTCCACCTCGTGTAAAGTCAGGACCAGGTATTACACCAGATTAGGTTTCAAAGGCCCGCAACTCTTCAGTGCCTTACCTTGTAGAATTCAGAAATCTACACAATGGAGATGTGGATATCTTCCAAAAAGGGAGTTTTTAAAGAAATCAACCAAATAAGAAAGTTGTAGAAAAGGAACAAAATTACGGTGGTGCTCCAGCAAAACCACAATCGCATGGGTGAAAGAAACACTCATGGGTGCAGTATAAGTTCGTCTTCAGATACAATAACTATAAATATATAGGCGCAGGAGTGGCTGTGTGGTAAGTAGCTTGTTTACCAACCACATGGTTCCGGGTTCAGTCCCACTGCGTGGCACCTTGGGCAAGTGTCTTCTACTATAGCCTCGGGTCGACCAATGCCTTGTGAGTGGATTTGGTAGGCGGAAACTGAAAGAAGCCCGTTGTATATATGTATATATATATATATATATATGCGTGTGTGTGTTTGTGTCTGTGTTTGTCCCCCTAGCATTGCTTGACAACCGATGTTGGTGTGTTTATGTCCCCGTTACTTAGCGGTTCGGCAAAAGAGACCGATAGAATAAGTACTGGGCATACAAAAGAATAAGTCCCGGGGTCGAGTTGCTCGATTAAAGGCGGTGCTCCAGCATGGCCGCAGTCAAATGACTGAAACAAGTAAAAGAATAAAAGAGTATATCAACATGTAGCACCACCTTCAAAGCTACAGTGAGCAACTACTACTCCAGTTTCAAGTCCCGAACAAAATCCAACAATACATCATTATCTCAGCTTATCAATAAACTAAAGATTGATTTAACTCCTTACACTCTTAAGTGGTCCATAGTCGCCCACACAAAACCATACAACATCTATAAGTGTGATCTCTGCATAGATGAGACTTTAGCTATTTTGCAATCCACGGATTGTCTCAATGAACGCAACAGTATAATTTTTATCTGCAAACATCGATCACTAAATCTATTCTCTAAAAACAAATAACAACAACCCTACCTCGTCTTTTTCCCCCTAACCTTCATAATTTTTCTTTCTTTTTTACCCTCACTACCACTATATATTAACCCAACAATATATCTTCCCTTAAGTTCCTTTTGTCATTTACATACTTCTCTCTGTCTCTCATTTGTCCCTTTAATTCTATATTGTCTTTTACATGCTTCTCTGTATTTTTCCTTACCATTTATAAAAAAAATTTCTCTTATTTCTCCTGCCTACCGCTCCCGCCTTCTAAACTTATAAGGACACATGCCAACCTGCACCTCTACTATTTCATACTGTAAGCACGATCACCGAACACAATATGCACCCCTTAAATGATTGCTAGTAGTAGTCGCCACGATTCCTATCCATTCTATCTTCCTTTCTTCACGTATAACTTTTTCTCCTCTTCACCAAAAACATTTCTCCAAATACCACTCCTCTCTTTCTTCTCACTCACGTTCTTCTTTTTTCCTTCTTTTAATACTTACTTCTCTCTACATTTATATTCTCCACTCCTCCAGTGCTTTCGACACATTTTGATTGAATCTCCCATGTGTTAGCATGTAGCTCCTTGTGACAATGTAAACTTTCATTTAATCAAGAAATCTTTGGCCTGAAGAGTAGCCTACAGTACAAATGTCGCTTGGATATTTACCAATTCCGAGGTTCCACTCGCTATGAAACTCTTGTATCTTATTCGCCCACAGTGAAATACAAAAAGAAATTTTTCAATTTTTCGTAGTTCGATATGAAAAAAGTCCACAACCTTCTGTCTCAATAAACCACTACTGTCTCTGAATTCTTTGTTTTTTACTACGGATTGCTTGAAGCTAATTTCCTTCCTACACCTCGATCCTTGGATATATATATATATATATATATATATATATATATATTATATATATATATATATATATATATATATAATAAATTAATAAATAAAACATATGCATATATACATACATGTGTTATTTGTCCTATACTCTATTTTTTCGTTGTTTAAGAAAAATGTCCAGTTCCTTGGTTTTGTGTTTATGTTTTCGTTTCTCATTGTGTTCGACGTTTTTTGGTGTCCTGTACCCATATATGCATATATATATACATGTAGAGGTAGGTACGTACATATATGTATGTATATATGCATATGTTTTATTTATTAATTTATATGACGGAACGCACGCATCCATTTCTAAGTAAGATTGTTCTATATATATATATATAGCTTCTCCAGCAGCTGACGCGGCTACAAACAAAAAAAAAACACAAACTTGGAACTGCGCCCACCATCACACGAGGCTGCCACTACCGACAACAGTAACAGGATGGCCACCACTAACACAAACACAGACGTCACAAAAGCGTTTCTCTTAAATAACGGAGGGTTGTTGCACGTCAACTGTAAAACAAATATCTCGTTTTAGAGAGACTTTGGTGCATGCAATCGAGCTATGTGCGTAGCACTTGTGGAAACGCATCTTAGACCTGATATAGGGGACGCAGAATGACACATACCATAATATGTTGTCATACGTTCCGACTGGAAAGAAAGGAGCCGTGGTGGAGGTGCTGAATACATCCGAGAGGACCTCACTCCCAGGTCCTGCTGTCATATGAAAATTCAGGGAATGACACTCAAATTGTACAAGTAAGAGAACTTAATATTATCATATATACTACATACCCTCCACTGATGCTCCAACACATGCAGGTAAGACTGCCTAGCAAAGATAGCAGGGGTTCTCACCAGACTGGAACAACACATCAGAATATTCTTTTCGGCTGACTTTAATTTCCTCTATGTGGGATGGCCTGGGAGCCAGATGCTCCCAGGAATGACACACCACCAGTAAGCACAGGCGGATTCCCTGCTCTACCTTACCAATGCTGAGCTCCGATCACAGCATAGATTGAGAAAGAAATTCTTAAACAGGATTCGCCTCAATGCCCCTCCACAGCAATCATTGATATATATATATATATATTATATATATATATATATACATGGTGGGCAAAAGTAAGTTTAAAGTTATTACGTAGGCACTTTAAAACATTTTATTACATTTAAATTTCTGCCTTACAAACTGAAAAGGGAGCCTGACAAAATTATAATAAAGATCTAATAATTTTATAATAAAGATCTAAACTGTTAATATATGAATGCGAAAGATAAAGTTGAATAACTGTAAACCTACTTCTGGGCCATCCTGTATAAATATATATATATATATATATATATATATATATATATATATATATATATATATATATATATGTATGTATGTATGTATGTATGTATGTATGTATGTATGTATGTATATATGTATTTTATTTTTTACTGCCAGTGTAATCACCCTTTCAATGGCCAATGTTTTGCGTTTGGTTTTGGTGAAGGCAGGAGTTATAAGTTTCTTGCCCTCATATATTTTCATCTAGGATTTTGGACAGCAGGTAGTCAAGTTGTTTCTTGTAAAAAATGTACCCCTACACTATGATGGTCCCTCACATGTTTTGGCAAAGCATTAAATATATGTATATATATATATATATATATATATATATATATATATTATATATATATATATATATATATAGATATATATATATATATATAGATATATATATATATAGATATATATATATATAGATATATATATATATATAGATAGATAGATAGATAGATATACATACATATATATATATATATATACATATACATATACATATATGTATATATATATATATATAAGTATGTATATATATGTACATAAATACGCGTATATATATATATATATATATATATATATATATATATATATATACTTATGTATGAGTGTATGTGTGTGCCTGCGTGTGTGCATATATGGATGGATGCATACGAGTTTTGTAAATACATGTGTACTTTGTTATTCGAGTTATATAGCTGAAATGTAACAGAAATTGACTCAGTTTCAGTCAATAAATAAATAAATAAATAAATAAAGTAAAAAAAAAAAATAAGCATTGCCTGATTAATACCGACAAATTTTAATACAGCCTGCTTTATTTCACAAATATATTTTGTAGACGTATAAATCGTCTTAAGATTATCCACAGATGTATAATATTTCAAACAGAAAATTAAAGTCCACCTTTCATATTCCCCAAAAGACAAGGAACATACTCCCGAAGTTTTATGATGCCCTTCTTTTGAACATTTAATATTTATGTTTTAATGTTATTTTAAATCGAAATTATCTATAGCCATAGTATTTGCTCTTATTTTTGGTATTTGCTGCTTGTGTCTGTTTGATAGGATTAGAAATATATATATATATATATATATATATATATATAATATATATATATACATAATTACAGAAGAATGACTACTACAAAAATGGACAGCGTGTATGCTAGATATAGACGTCAAAATCGCCATATAGCATATAGGTTGTCCATTTTTGTAGTGGTCAGTCCTCTGAATTTTGTATATAATCTTCGGATTTAAAAAAAAAATATGCTAGACCACTGGTTTTAATTGATTAGTATCAATTTCTACCCTTATCTAATTCCATAATTATATGTATATATATATATATAGAGAGAGAGAGAGAGAGAGAGAGAGAGAGAGAAAAGAGAGGGTTGACATATAACTGTTTATGCTCACTGAAATGAAACGTAAAATATAACTGTCAACATTATTACTGTTTCTTGTACATCCTTAATGCGATAGCGTAATGGTGAAGAGAATTGCTGTTAATGTTCTTCAAGGAATAGGTGATTACCTCCCTTTTCATAAAACTTTTTTATTTATTTATGTGCTTGTTTCACGTGGTCTATTTATATTCAGTCATTTGATTGCGTCGGTTTCTTCTTACTGCATAATAGAATCCGAACATATACTTGCTTTTTCTTGGCATTTTCTATAGATTACGGCCAGCAGAACAATTCCTCACCAATATACACAAACTGCAGAATGACAGGCCATCTTACATGAACAAAATTATGTATATGAACATTAGTGTTTGTAGAAGGACAAAGGAGTCAAGATTAAGATCCCTTGAAGAGATGTCACATTGATTGCACAACCAGGGACATTTATATTTTGTCAATTTATTTGCACATTGTGATATGTTTATTGTTGTGCAAGGGTCAATTGGATCAGAATATGAACAGTTCAGTTCGCAATGGTGACCAGTTATATGAGCAATGTCTAAACATATACATGAACAGTTAGTAGGATACAGATGGCCACCATTGTAACAGATCTCGTCACCACAATCCTTTGGTTTATAGGGTCCGTAACATGTTTTATAAACAGGGGCTTTTGTATCCTCCACGGGGGCATAGTTGCAAACATGAAGCATCCCTAAATTGGAACATACCGACGCTGCGCATCCGACGAGGAGAGTGGTGCTACGAACAATATTTCTATATGATTCTGCGTCATCGTCTTCTGGATCAGAATAATTAAATGAATCTATTTCGGAATGCCATGCGTGCACCACTGAAGCCCAAGAAGTGTATGATAAGCCAATATTTTGCGCTACCATATATTTGCCGGGTACATTATTATTTTCTCTCTCTATTTTCTCATATTCACAATTGCTTGCCCATTTCAGTGCAAGAAAGGCAAGTTCCGCATCCCATTTCAATCGAAACATAGCACAGACTCCAGGTTTAATATCTCCCCGATATTTGTTATGCAAAAACAGAATCAATCTCTCCTCAAATCTATCCACTTCCAATGACTTTATCAAGTTTTGCGACAGTGGTAAACAAGCCACATGTTGAGGGTTATCTCTATACCTTTCAGGGCAGTTATGAAATCCTTCGCACAAACCCATTATAAACAGCAGACCTATCCACATCAAACGCATAATCTCTCCAAAATTGCCGATTCTTTTACTTGCAGAATATACTGCAATGTTCTTTCGAAGCAGACTATGTCCAGTAATAGCTTTAATAAAATTCCATATTATTTTGCTGTTCTTTAGAAATAATGATATTAAAATGGTTATTGTTACTAGAGTGTTTTAAGTTTTGAAATGTTTCGCAAAATCTTTTAAATGCACCCACGTAATCCTGTATTCCAGAGTTGGTCACTTAGCTATATCCAGGCACCGAATAATTTAGAAAGCTTGTCTTGATGTTGAAATCTTCTCTTATTATAAGGTGACTGTGTCTCATTAAATGCTTATAGTCATATATTTATCATAACTCTCCTCCATTCGTTTATATTTAGTTAACATGAACTGAAGCCAAGCAATGCAAAACGCCAAGTCGTTAAAACAAATCACGAGATGAATATTCTCAAAACGCAGAAATTAAATGTATGGATTCCGTAATATCATTAGTTAACTGTGTCTGGTGTATGGGCTGAATTTAGCCACACATTTTGGAATAGAGATAATCAGAAAATAGTCATTGATTAATTCTAATAATTGAAACTCATCGAGTTAATAAAATGTTAAAAATATAAAGGAATATATAAAGGAAGATACTATAATTTGAACGTTGAAATTTTCGCCTTTTGTATATTTTCAACGGAGACGAGGTTTTACTTGCTTCCATCCATCTCATTATTGGCAATAGTTCTTTGTATTTTGAGTGCCGCCGTTAAAAATGATTTACTTTCGTAACAGTCAAAGTTTCAAGTTCTTGTAACTGTAAACAGCAATGTTGATAATATTGTTTTCAAACTTTGGCAAAAGGGAGACAATTTTAGGCGATTACATCGACCTCAGTGCTCAATGGCTACTTATTTTTTCCGACCCCGAAAGGCGGGAAGACAAAGTCGATTTCGGTGGAATTCCAAGTCAGATCGTAAAGGCGGGCGAAATGCCGCAAAACATTTTTCTCGACGTACTAACGACTCAGCCAGCTCACCGCCTCACAAGAATTTAATATTAGCTCGTTTCATGTCGTTACGCTACTGGTAAAATTATTTGTTAATCATGCAAGTACCTTCATAAATTGTTCAAAGTGGACTTCTCTTTTTATAAGGGTATGTTGCACAGTCTATATGGTGAAAGGCACAAGCACACAAATACACACAAACAAACAACAAAAATAAGTATATATAAATTATTTGTATACATACATACGTACATACATACACACACACACACACACACACACACACACACACACACACACACACACACACACACATATATATATATATTAGTTCAGTAAAAATTTAGATTCAGATGAATATGGTACTTAAGTTAAAAGGCACCAGAATTTGGTATGGTATTATCCATATAAATCAAATGGGGTGATTATAATCAAAATAAGCAACAAGGATATCCAAGGTACTGTAGTACAATCGTTTCATGCTACTTCATTTAATTAAACAATGTAAGTATTACATCAGTTTTAAAATGTAGATCACTCTTCAGCCACATATGGAATTTTTAAAATTAAATTGACAATGTTCATTTTTTATACTTAATCCATTTGCCTACATTACAAAGAGGGTGGGTATATAGAAAGAGAGGTGAATTTCATCAGTAAAAACATGGTAGTATAAGATCTTTCCTCATGGGTAGATTTATCACTGAGTTCACTTTGTTATTTAGATTTATCATTGGGGAGGGGGTTTTCTATTACGTTCCGTGGAGACAATCAAGAATTTTTCTATTTATAGATAGAGGAATGGGCAGTTTAAATGGCAGAGCAATGGCTCTGCCATTTACCGAAACGATTGTACTACACTACCTTTGGATACCCTTGTTGCTTATTTTGATAATATATATATATATATATATATATATATATATAATATATATATATATCGCCTACTTGGAAGTCTGTGCTGTGCTGCGTTGACAGACTTCTCGCGTTTTTAATCAAAACGTCTTAGTTACTATGTTGACAACACTACCTATCTTTCTTTCACGCGCATACACACACACACACGCACGGGCGCGCACACACACGCATACACACTCTCTCTTTCACTCGCTCTCTCTCTCTTTCACTCTCTCTCACTCATTGTAATTCTCTCTTAATAACAACTTTGAGAGAGAGAGAGAAAGAAAGAGACCGTGAAAGATAGAAAGAGAGAAAGAGAGAGTGAAAGAGAGAGGGGGAATAGAGAGAGTGGAAGAGAGAGAGAGGGGGGAAATAGAGAGAGTGAAAGAGAGAGAAAGAGAGAGAGAGAGAGATAGCGACCAAGAATGAGGGCAGAAATAGGTGTGCTGCTGTAGAAGAGATACGTGGCTAACTAGCCAGAGGGAAGAGCGATTGAAAGAGATAGATAGATAGATAGAAAGATAGATAGATAGATAGATAGATAGATAGATAGATAGATAGATAGATAGATAGATAGATAGATAGATAGATAGATAGATAGATAGATAGATAGATAGATAGATAGAGAAGGAGAGAATGGTGAATTGCCAGGGTATACTCACAAGTATCAACGATCAGAGGATAGATGTGACGGTAGAGTAAAGAAAACAGAGATACGAAGGTCGTAATATACGCGATCAGGTGTTGCCAAGAAGACGCTAGTAGGGAGTGGAGATTGAGGGGACTGGCGAAAACTTGGGTAGAGGGCAGTAAGGGCAGGAAAGGGGATGGGAAGACAATCATAGTTTATGAAGAGGAAATGTGAAGAAGAGAAAGATACTGTTTGGAAGAGAAGTAGTTCGGTTTCTTGGGGCAGGGTGTGGGAAAATCTTGTTGTTAGATGTGGGTGAGACACAACCCTTCTAGCAATCAGTTTCGCTATCATAGGTGGGTCTTCTCTAGAACATCATATTGCCAAAACACAACTCGGTCCATTGTCATATCCTCCGTGAGCACCAGCATCCTTAAGATCAGTCCTCACCATTTTATCCCATGTCTTCCTGGGTGTCCTTCTGCCACAGGTACCACCCACTTTCAGTGATAGGTACAGCTGTCTTCACACATACGCATCACATGTCGAAACCAACGCACACTCCTCTACTGCATGCTACATTTAATTCCTTTTATGCTTAACTTTATACTCAACACAGTTGTGCTTTGCCTGTCAAGCACATTGATGTTGCAAATCCACCGGAGTATACTACCTTCATTCCTCTCCAGTCTATGCCTGTCCTCTGCAGTCAGAGCCCACGTCTTACTACCATGTAATATACCCGTTCTCACACACGCATCATACAATCGCCTTTTCACTCTGAGAGAGTGAGAGAGAGAGGCTCTCTGAACTTCCTCCATCCTAATCTTATTCTAGAAACAATACATTCAGAGCATCCACCATCATTGATAATTTGGTTACCTAAATAGCAGAAACTATTTACTACCTCAAGAGAGCCTCCCGGGCATTAGAGAGAGTTTAAGTCCCTCCTGTCCTTAGTGCTTATTGTTCCAGTGCATCTGCCATACATGAAAACGACCTTATCCGTTAACCTACCTATGATTCCACTGCATCTCTTACGCGTCCATAGCTTACACTCTTTTCCTACATATCTCCACCACCACCATCATTATCCTTTTCTATTTACCTGATGGAAGGAGAGTCTTGTCTGCTTTCTTGTTAACAACAACTTTAGTCTTTGCTAAGTTAGATTTACGGTCCTTTGATTCCAGGTTTTGCTTCCAGCCCGGCACTTTTTCTCAAATTCTGCTTCAGACTGGATTGAAGGATGGATGGATGGATGGATGGAGGGATGGAGGGATCTAGTGAAGGTGTCGTAGCCGTAAAAGTTAGGATATTCAGTTCACGGTCGTAAGTTCGATTCCTGGAGTTCAATTTCCGGCGGCGCGTTGTGACCTTTCATATTACCGCAGTCCACTCGGCTGGTAAACATGAGTCGTACCCGTAATTTAAATGGCTAAACTTTCTACAGTTTTTGTCACGGTGAGTCTCCCCGAGAACTACGTTAAGGGCACGCCTGTGTTTGGAGTACTCAGCCACTTACACGTTGATTCCATGAGCAAGCCGTTGCGTTGGTCGAACCAACTGGAACATTTTTCGTCATAACGGACCGGGTGTCAGTCCATGTATGCGTTGTGTGTATACACATTCATTCATACATACATATATACATCCATACACACATGCATACATGCATACATAAATACATACATAATAAATCCCAAAGATGGAGCCTTGTATCTTTGTTGCAAAATGGCTTCCTCCTCAGTGGAAAATTTTACAATTAAAATAGAAGAGACACACACACATGCATATATACATACATACATACATACATACATACATACATACATACATACATGCATACATACATACATACATACATGCTGCAAGCAAAAGCATATGTACTGCCACTTGAAACAGGCTAGATATTGTTGCTTGGGACAGACAAGGAAAAGTGTGTTTCGTCAGAAAGGTTAGCTGTCCTTCTGATGTGAATATCTCTTTGAAAAATCAAAGAGACAGAAGATAACTATGGATATTTTCTTCGAAACGTCCAGGTTCTATATCCAGTTTACAAATTTACACTTACATCTTACTATTATCGGTGTAATGTCGGTCTATCTATCTGTCTGTCTATTCCCTCTTCACGTTCAAACGGCTGAACCAATGGCCACGATGTCTTTCAGGATTACGAAGATTTTAGCGGAAAAAAAAAATTGTAAAGGTATGATTGTTTAGTAGGCGGCGAGCTGGCAGAAACGTTAGCACGCCGGGCGAAATGCGTAGCCATATTTCGTCTGCCGTTACGTTCTGAGTTCAAATTCCGCCGAGGTCGACTTTGCCTTTCATCCTTTCGGGGTCGATAAATTAAGTACCAGTTACGCACTGGGGTCGATGTAATCGACTTAATTCGTTTGTCTGTCCTTGTTTGTCCACTCTGTGTTTAGCCCCTTGTGGGTAGTAAAGAAATAGGTATGATTGTTTAGTGGATATTAAGTTTTGTATTAACAAATTATCCTTTTTTTTTTGCTAAAATTCTGGCGACGAGGATTAATTCTGGATTCCCCACCCCTCGTGGTTTGTGAATGTAGAGGGTTTGGATTTGCGACACTATCCCTTTATTTCTCATCATAGCTGGGCCGATTTGTCATCTTACTATAATGGGCGTTATATCCGTCTGCCTGTCCGATGGTTACGATATTTTTCGGGATTGCAAGAAGGATTTTAGCATTAAAAAATCAGAAAATATGATTATTTTATGGATATCATCATCACCATTTAACGTCCCCGTTGCATGTAGTATAGTTGGGACGGTACCACAAGAGCCGGCCAGGCCGAAGCCTGCACCAGACGTCTGTGACTGTTATGGCAGGATTAGAGCTGGATGCCCTTCCTAACACTAAATTACTTTGAATCGATAAACCATCTTCACATTTTATTAAAAAATCAATGACCACTAGTAACTCTGAATTTTCATCGTATCGTTCGTGATCCCAACATATATACGAAGGGGATCGCGAGGACGGTTAATAGTGAAAATCAAATGGAAAATGCTTGTGTCAGTATATAGTGTATGTGATTATTTCATGGTTATTGAAGTGTCTCGGTCTCGAGCAGGATTCGAAACGGCTACACGAAGTGGCTGTTGTTTACATCTCAGTTTTGTCAATCAAAATAACCCATGGTATCAGAACATCCAGACATTATTCGCATACAACATGTAAGTCTTTGTTTGATTTTTTTTTTTTTTTTGCAACCCTAAAGATCCCGCTCGCGCATTCGCAGCAAACAAGGCTAGAATTTAGATCGTTCAGGTGCA
>NC_042997.1:109269546-109307046 GCF_006345805.1 Octopus sinensis | reverse complement strand
GCAGGTGCCGCTGTGTATTGCAGCGATTCAGGCCCTGAAAACGGGTCCGAAACCGTTCGCTTTAAGGACGGCTTTCAGGGAGCGATGGTCGACTCTATTGAGTACCTTTGATTGATCCAAATTGATCAGGGCCCCATCGAAGCCAGCTTTAGTCACAGCCCTCTCTAGGATGCATCGCATGAGGCGGAGGTTGATGTGGACATACTTGTTAGGGATTGCGCACGCTTGTGCTTCCCCAACTAGACCACCAGCGACAAGCGCCAACCTTTTCGCTAATACCGTGGCCAAAATCTTAAACTGTGTTGTTGTTGTTGCTGCTGTTATTGTTGTTGTTTCTGTTGTTTGTGGTGGTTGTGGTGGTGGCGCGACGGCGGAAGCGATGGTAGCGGTGCTGCCAGTGTTCACATTGTTGCTGCTGCTGCTGTTGTTGTTGTTGTTGTTGTTGTTGTTGTTAAGCAACAAGACGGGTAAGGGTGATTAAGTGATGGTCTAGGGCTTAGGGGCGGGAGACCCCCAGACCTTGGAAAAAAAATTTTGGTCGTCTTGTAGTCGAGGGCTCTTTATTGACGCCCGATACCACTGGGAGGTGGCCCTCAAATTCGCTGGAAATGGAGATCTCCAGGTCCAAATTCTTGGACGGCTGCTGCTGCTGCTGTAGTCGTTGCTGCTGCTACTTCGGCACTTGTTACTGATGTCATAGCAACAAGAAGAAATTATATTTTTCTTCGGCGAGGAATTTATTTCACTTTCAGCTGACTTTCTGTTCATAGATACAACAGAACGCTGCTCTTGGTCAATTTTTATTATCTTTTCCGAATCTGACATTTATTTTTTTAAATTGGTAAAATGAATAGAATCTTGTCTTTACAACAAAAAAAAAATGCAAAAATGCAAAACAACAACTACACCCCCCCCACACCCCTCCGAAAAAAGACAAAATGTTACCACCACGATCCAGACAATGCAAGCAAAATATTTGTCGAAGACAATTTTGAATAAACGGGCTGCAACCAGCCGACATGCTTGAGTAAACACAAATTACGGAGGTCCTACATGTATGATTCACAGGCTGAGAGCCATTAAAATAATAATAATAATAATAATAATAATAATAATAATAATAATAATAATAATAATAATAATAATGATAATAATAATAATAATAATAATAATAATAATGATAATGATGATGATGATGATGATGATGATGATGATGGTGATGATGATGATGATGATGATGATGATGATGATGATGATGATGATGAGGAAGGACCAGACTAGGTACGAAAAATCAGCTACTGGTTCAAAATTTCCCGAAACACAGGAGCTGGAATTACCCCACAACCGGAATATTCCAACAGATGGCCATTCACGCACATCATCAAATAACCAAAAGGAAAAGAACGAAAACTGGTCAAGGGGAGATAATAAAGTTGATACGGCTTTCTATCCTGCCATTTAGTTCCCCACAAATAAATCTAATACTAAACAAACCTACTTAAACTGGAGACAGAAACACCTTGAAGTAAGACCCTACATAGACAGTAACAAACTTGTCAACGTCAGAAGAAACATTACGAAAAAGAAATTACAAACTGAATAAGAGATTGACCAAATTAAACAATCAGTAAGGGATAAAAGGAATGAAGTTGCAGTTAAAGAAGATACTAGAGAGGAAATAATTATAGACCAGCCCAGGGCTGATGAAGACGCAGTAATGATTGAAATAGTTAATGTAATTGATAAGCAAAGTGAAATACTCTCTGAACCAACCATAAACAAACACTAAGGCAGATGAAAATCAAATGGATGAAGAAATTCACACAGAAATTGACCCAACAGAACTAGATGATCTAAAAAATCAAATCATGATTGAATGGCTGAAAATTAAAGAAACCAGTATGAATGAACGCAGCACTCTCCCAAAAAATCGCAATTTTAAACAAATCCTGAAAATAATTGGTAAAATCCGCCTTCCACTTAAGGATATAATTGCAGCTAATGATGTTGATATCACAGTTCTCAACCACCTGTACTATGCATCCGCGAAAATCTCAACAATTCTATGTGGTAAAAAGATTAGAAAACGACAACATTCCCACAAAAAGCCTACTTGGCAAGAGCGTATTCAACACCAAATCCAGTTACTTAGGTATGACATAGAATGTTTAAAAAACCTTAAGTTAGACTAGACTATCAAACCCGAAAATTAAGGAAGAATATAATACAAAAACCATATTTGACATCGATACCACTATAGAAACCATGGAAATACCGCCATAAAATGTTTGATAAAAATACAAGTCATCTCATATACATGGATGATTTAAAGCTCTTTGCAAAAACTACAAGGCTTACTAACGATTGTTAAACAATTCAGGATACATGTGCAAAAGTTACCTTTATCAAAGGAAAAATGACTAAAACATCCAATGTTAATCTTGACCAGCAGAGTGTCAAAGGAATTAGAACTAGCGGTATTTGAAGGAGTCGGAATCAAACATTCAGTGATGAGGGAAAGGATCAGGAGAGAATGTTATCACAGGGTATAGGCAATATTCAAGACAGAGCCGAATGCAGGAAACAGGATCGAAGCAATGAATACTTTAAGCCATACCAGTCGTGACTTACAGTTTCAATATCATTAACTAGTCAATTACTGAAATATGTAATCTTGACAGAAAAATGCGAAAATTATTGACTATGCATAGAAGGCAGATATAGAACGACTTTATCTGCCAAGAAAAGAGGGAGGCCGTGGGCTTTTACAACTGCAATTAACAATGAAGATTGCCACAATTGGCCTAGACACCTACCTGAAAAACTCTGATGGCTGGATGTTAAAACTTGTCCCAAAACATGAAAACAAGAAAGCATCATACTCAGTAACAAAGCAGGTAAAGGAATATTTAAGTGAATTCCAAATACAACAAATTCAAGAATTGAACGTACTAGAAACAATCACAGAAAAAGCTAAGCGTATGAAGACCCGTGCTAAAACTGCTGCCTTAGATATTCTGAATGGTAAATGGCAAGAAAAAGCTCTCAATGGCAAATACCCAAAGAGATTGAATAATGCTGATGTTGACAAAGCCATTACCCATCAATGGCTAATGGATTCTGGCTAAAAATCAGAAACAGAAGGGTTTATCATAGCAGCCCAAGATCAATGCTTACCGACAAGGAACTACCAGGCCAATATATTAAAGAACAGCAGCTTCCCAACGTGTCGTGTATGTCAACAACAAAATGAAACCATTGATCATGTCTCCATGTGCAATCTTTTTGCGCATACAGAGTATCTCAACAGGCATGATAGAGCTGCATAATATATTCACTGGGTAATTTGAAAAAGCTTGGAGCTGCCCCATGATAAAAACTGGTGGGAACACAACCCACCTCCAGTGCTTGAAAATGACCACATCTCACTCCCCTGGAACTTCACCGTTCAAACTGATAGAAAGATAGATGCGAATAAGCCAGGCATTATATTGAAGAACTTCAAACAAAAACCATGCCTCTCCATTGATATGATTGTCCCAATCGATATAAATGTATCTGTCAAGACCTACCAAAAACTGAGCAAGTATAAAGATCTTAAAATAGAAATTAGCAAAATGTAGAACCTGAAAACTAAAACAATACCTGTTGTCATATGTGCCCTAGGAATGATAGCAAAAAGAGCTGATCGCTACCTAACTCAGATACCAGGAAACCCCAAAATGGCAGATATTCAAAAGATAGTGCTGATGGGAACGGCCCATATATTACGTAAAATACTGTCTATGTAATCTCGAATTTTAAAACAAACCCATAATTTTCTTATGCTTTCTTAAACATTCCTTGGGACAATACTATTTGCAAAACCAAATATATGACACCCTAGGCATAACACCAGCATGAAATTCCAACTTGTTGTCTCTTGAGGTCTCTGGGTGAGACTTAGAGCCAAATTGTACAAATGCAAAGCAAAAGTCAAACATAGAATAATAATAATAATAATAATAATAATAATAATAATAATAATAATAATAATAATAATAATAATAAGAAGAAGAAGAAGAAGAAGAAGAAGAAGAAGAACAACAACAACAACAACAACAACAACAACAACATCAGCAGCAACAACAACAACAGTAACAATAATGATAATAATAATAATTTCATTTATTTGCAACAGGGCGAAGGATGAGGTGCAGGACAATAGAAAGATAAACATAAGGTGTGGAGTTTACATACAAAGAAATGATAAAAAAAGAAAGGAAATTTACTCGGTACACACTAAATAGGAAGGAACATATGCATAGCATAGAAGGGTTAAAGAAAAAAATGGCGGGGAGGATGAGAGAGATGTGGCTCTCCTGATACAAGAAATAATCGAGGAACCCTACTGTCTGAGATTTCCCTGAAACCCCAAGAGTAAGTGCTCTCTCCAATTCTTTCACTCCGACTCACAGGTCTACACTTAGTGAGGTACCATTCTCTCTTGCCATTTCCGCAACTTTCACTCACTTTTCAATAAACTCACTGCACCCCCCTCTCCACTTTCAATTCCCTTTTCAAGTGAAACTTGAAAAAGTCAATGAGAGTTCTACCAAAGAGGAATGTATCTGTCCTCATGCCTTTCAGCCTTCTCCACCAATGAACCTCTTTCGCCACGGCCACCAGGCAAAGGAAAACTGCCTTGCCTGCCCGATTGAAAGAGGACAACAGTGCGATCATCACTACAGACTCGGCCGACAGACAGATCCGTCCCCCACGTGACAGCAGCTGTTTGACATAACCCCTCAAGTAAGCAATGTCTGGACACTGAACGAAGGTGTGCAGAACGGTTTTGTCACTGCGCGCACCTCGGACAAGCCCGTCTGACAGCACATCCGTTCCTCTAGAGTTTATCTCGAACCGGTAGCCCCTCCCCATCCCGGTAGCATTGCCAGGATTGTGACATCTGGAAATTATCCATGATAGTTCCTGACCAGAAATTCCTCTGGAACAGACTAGCCAGTTCGTTCTCGTCGGTGCCCAGAGTTTCCCCGAAGTCGTAGTTACACTTCGCCTTCACTAACTCTCTATAAATTTCTAAAGAGGAACATTCACAGATCCCATTGCCCGACTGGTTGAGGGCTGTGAACACCTAACGACATTCTAGGTTCTAGGCCCCCAGTCTCGGTCATTTCTTCACCCAGGGCTTCAGCTTCGTCAAGGAAACGAGCTGCGGAAAGACGAACCTGACAAATGAAGCCCACACATGCTCACAGTCCATAAATCGTTACAGGTGTCGTAATCTAAAAACGCGTCCTCGCATTGGGATCCACAGCATGCCTAACTCGCCACTCGGAAGATGCAGGCAACACACTGCGTCCCTTCCACAATAATTTAAAGAAGAGACGCTCCAACCTGGTCAAACAGTAACCGGGACAAGGCATGACGGTAAGGTGATAAATAATAATGCAGGCGATGTAAGCATTCACCACCTCTGCCCGACCTTTCAGAGACAGCTTCCTCTCAACCCATTTCTGGGTAAGACTATCCACCTTGTTCGCCACTTCGTGCCATTTCTTTTCAAGCTGGAGGTCGGGACCAAACCAGACCTCGAGCAGTTTAACTTTTCCGTCGGTCCAGCGTCTGATGGTGCCGTCCGATGGCATCGAACTGCCTTTCCAGGATCTCAACTGCAAACCCACCGATTTGTCGGCGTTTGAGTTTCGCCCCTGCAAGCGACTCCTATTCTCTTAGGATGATGCCGATCGTCTCCACTTCGGAGTCGTCCGACATGATGACGGTGAAATCGTCCGTGTATGCCGACTCTGCCCTTCCTTGTCCTTGTTCGAAAGAGATGACCCTTAGCTGTTCCAACTTCCGCAACAGTGGTTTGTGTGCCAATATATAAAGAAGAGGCGACAGCGGGCAGCCCTGGCGGACCGACAGTGCGATGTCAAATGGCTCCGATAGGTGGCCGTTTATTTTGACCCTTGAACAGATGCCGCTATGCATTGCAGTGACCTAGCCTCTGAAAACGGATCCGAAACAGACTGCTTTCAGGACAGCTCCCAGGTAGCGATGGTCAACCCTATCGAATGCTTTTGATTGATCTAAATTCATCAGAGCTGTCCCCCGAAGCTAACTTTGGTCCCGGTCTTCCCTATGATGTATCGCATAAGGTGGAGGTTGTCGTGGACAGACCTGCTCAGGATTGCTCACGTTTGCGCTTCTCAGAACAGTCAACCGACGACAAGCGTCAGCCTTTTCGCTAAATTTTATACTGTGTGTTTTGCAGAGTTGTGGGCCGAAAATTCTCTAGTACGTCTCCATTGTCGGCGTCTTTCCTAAGCAGTGTCACCACACCTCTACTAACAGCACTAGCAATTCTCCTGTTCTGTTGCCAGTTGCGATAGACGTCTGCCAAGAGTTCACCAAACAAATCAGGCATGGATACATAGAATTAATAGGACAGATCATCCAAACCGGGCGATCTGCGACTTGTGCAATGGCTCATCGCCTCCCAAATTCCAGCGACTGTTATTGGCCTTCCTCATAACTTCGCAGCAGCTGTCGAGAGCCGCGGCAAGCTGTCCAGATGCGAACCAAAGTCCAGTACTATCTTCGACCCATCGCCCTATCAAAACAGCGGCGCAAAGTGCTGCTGAAAAGCTGCGATCGGCTGTGAAGATGATGAGGCATTCGGGTTCTCTAGTAAGTTGTTCGAGTTAGTCTTCTGATTGTTGTTTCTTTTCTTGCATTTGTTTCTGTTTTGGTGCTTTTGTAGTTGTAGTTGCTTTTATTGCTGGGATTTGGGCGCGTGTGTCGGTGTTGTTTTTAGTGTAGCTGAAGGTTCAGGTGAATTTACCGTGTTCTGTCTTTTCACTTTCAGCTTAGGACAGCCCTTTCTAGAACTACTTTTCTGCTTTTCCCCCTACAAAAGTCCTTCGTGGGGGAGGATTCCGAATCACCAGTGTCGGGAGAACATATTCTATCTGTGTTGCCCGCCTGTAGGATGGTCGGGCGTTGCTTGTTTCCACCGTTACAGTTGTTGGCGTCATTGTGGTAGTGAAATTCTGATGTTGAAGACGTTGCTTTAAATGGTTGTTGCTGCATTGATTGTTGTTGCGGCTTTTGGCCTCCTTCAATAATAATCGTTTCAAATTTTGACACAACGTGTGCTAACAATTTTGCCAGTAAAACGCCTTAACCATAATAGCAATAACAACAACAACGAAAACACGATTTTGGACTTCTAGATGGCAAGAAAACAAGCTCAGCTGTCCATCAAGTAACCATTTTGATAGAAGATCTATTCAAGTGCGGAACAGTTTTGAAATATATTCTGTTGAGTTTGATAGTTCTTTTTTTTTTCCTGATTTAGACTAAAGTTAACTGATTTCAAAACTGCAGTCAGATTTTCTCTATGATGCTACGTTCTTTTCTCTGCAGCCTATTCTCTGAATATGCACAATCGTATTGTTTGCCCGTAAGAGTATCTCTCAGCAAACGTTTTCGTTTTTGTTTCTCTCTCTCTCTCTCTCTCTCTCTCTCTCTCTCTTGCCTTCGAAACACGCTGGAGCCGAACTAGTGACAGCTGATGAAGGGAATTTTTCCTTGTGTAGTATGTCCTGTACTCTGTTTTTTCTGTTGTAAAAAAAGGGTTTTTCCATTTTCGTTTCTCGTTGAGTTCTACGTCTAGTTATGGTGTCCTGTACTCACGTGTATATATATTTATATATGCATGTATATATACATGTAGATGTAGGTACGTACATATATGTTTGTATGTATGCATATATTTTATTTATTATACTATATATATATATATATATATATGTATGTATGTATAAATTTCCAAATTTGTTTGATAGGGATATACGATTCTAATGCTAGCTAACCTCAGTGAGTGTACAAGAATTCCAGTCAGTTTATGTTACAATTCTCAGTAGATCTTCACATCGGTAAATCCGTATGACTCTATAGCGCCTGCATGTTGTCGGCAGAGAAGAAATAATGAACTAATAATTAAGGAGAATTGTGATTTATTTATCCAGATTTATTTTGGAGTTAATCACGTCGTTCCTGTTCTGTACCTGATCAAGTTACTGCTTCTGAAGAAGCGGCATCAGAAATGAACACCAAGATGAACGCCAAGATGCAAAATTCTGCAATGTGCACTGAGTTGCAGCAGAAATATATGTAGGTTCAGAAAGGGAAAGATTTGATTGGCTGCAGAATAAAACTGGATATATAAATCTCTGTTCTCCTTAGTTATCAATTTATATATACATACATACATACATATATACATACATATATACATATATATATGTATATATATAAATATATATTTATATATATATATATGCATATATATGTATGTATGTATGTATATATATATATATACATACACATATATATATATATATATATGATTAATGTATATATATATATATGTATAGACATATTTATATAAATATATATATATATATATGCATATATATGCATGTATATATATATATATGTATATATATATATACATGTATATATACATGTATATATGTATATATATATATATATATATATATATATATATATATATGGAAAAGAAGTCAAGATAGAAAAAGGTAAAATAATGTTATGAAAAACATTTCAATACCGGTTTCAGTCATTGAGACTTTTTCAAATCTAAGTATGGAAAACAATTAAATTTTGGAAAAATTAAATGAAAAGTTTTTAAAAGAATATTTGCATAGTATTCAAATACAAGAGGCATTTTCCTTGTTTCTGCCTGTCTAAGTCTCTCTTGTTTACTCTTGTAAGTTCGAGGTCATTGTGAATTCTTGGCAGAGAACAAGAAGAAGAAGGAGGAGGAGGAGGAGAATGTGGGAGTACCATGACAGTGGCACTCCCGCATTCTTCTTGAAAGTGACTTGTTGGGGATGGTAGTAGTGATTGAACCACAAGAAGTCACTTTCAGGACACTTGACCATTTAACATCCTACTACTATCATGGCACTACCGCATTCTTCTTCTTCTTCTTCTTCTTCTTCTTCTTCTTCTTCTTCTTCTTCTTCTTCTTCTTCTTCTTCTTCTTCTTCTTCTTCTTCTTCTTCTTCTTCTTCTTCTTCTTCTTCTTCTTCTTCTTCTTCTTCTTCTGCTTCTCTGCCAAGAATTCACAACGACCCACAACGACCCACAAGAGTAAACAAGAGAGAAATGCCCCTTGTATTTGAATGTTATGCAAATATTCTTTTAAAAAAACTTTTCTTTTAATTTTTATTGTTTTCCATACTTAGAGTTGAAAAAGTCTCAAGGACTGAAACCGGTACAGAAGTGTTGCTTCATAAAATTATTTTAGCATTTTCTACCTTTTTTTCCATATATGTCAACTCGTGTGTTCCTTTTCAACCTTCTACACACACACACACACACACACACACACACACACACACATTCACACACACATACACACATACATATATATATATATAATATATATATATATATATATATATATATATATATATATATATTCACCATGTTAGGCTGCTGAAATCTACAAGTTTTTTTTTTCATTCTCTGCCTGTTTATTGAAGGGCGTGGGCTCGAAACGTAAAAAAAATTAGCAGTTTTCCCGAGCGTCAAACTTATACACTTGCTCTTTTTCATATGACATCGGCTTTTTATGATAGAAATCTGGGCTATTTTTTTGTTTCTTTCTATACTTTTATGCTGGCAATCCTGCTTGTAATTTATCTATTCAGTCACAAGTGAGACAATGCGGTGAGAAGTTGTGTGCCGCTCTATATAGAGGTGTACAATCATTTTGTGTAACTTATTATTTTTCTAAACTTGTGACGGCTCAACTTCTCTTTTGCTGGCATACTTATAGTCATTTCTTTTCGCCCAGACCATGGCTGCTTGTGCTGTTGCTCATCGTAAATGCCTCAAGAGCCCTGATTTCTTTTGCTCTACCTGTGACAGCTTCACCATTCTTAGTCAAAGGACAAACATCAGCACAGTTGTCAAGCGAACGTATATTTTGCATATTTGAAAGTAAAACTTGGTTATTAAGACAAGTCTTGAGCCCCTTACAGTGTGCGCAAGCATTGTGTCGAGAGTTTACGGATGTAAACCAAGGGAACACGTGATAAGTTGGCATTTGGTATACCTATGATTTGGTGAAAGCCAAACGATCCTTACACAGACTGTTTCTTTTGTTTAGTGAAAACTTCAGGATATAACAAGAGAAACAAATGTCAAACCGAGTATGCTAGTCTCCTATCAGCCACATGTCCAGTGCCGCATTCAGTTGAAATCCCCGTGCCAGTTTTCGCTTAGATTCTCTCTCTTCAAGATCTGGATCATGATGGTAGCGATGAGGTAGATTTGGAAACTGGAGATGACTCAGCTTGTAACGGATTCTATCAGAATGAGTTGAATGATTTGGCACGAGATTTGGGATTATCAAAAAAAGGCTTCAGAACGCCTAGCATCAAGGCTGAATGAGAAAAACTTACTCGAAAAAGAAGCAAAAGTATCCAGAGAGAATTTACGCAGTGCTTTGTGTATTGTCATAATGTACAAGGTTTACTAAAGGAATTGGGAATTTCGGTTTACTACTCAACTGAATGGCGACTGTTTATTGATTGCTCAAAGCGGAGCTTAAACTGTATCCTCCCCAACAATGGCAATTTATATGGCGCAGTTCCAGTTGGACATTCAGTTTGTCTTCGTGAAGAACTAAGAAATATAGAGTCATTGAGCTGTTGCAATATCACAAACACAATTGGATCATCTGGTATTCACCCTTCTTGGCCAGCAACAGGGATACACTAAGTATTCATGCTTTCTGTGCATGTGGGACAGCAGAGCTAGAGAGAAGAATCAGGTGGAGAAGAATTGGACTCCAAGACCTGACTTCAAATCTGGTGATTCTAACGTTCTACATTAGCCATTTGTTGACAGAAAGAAAATTTCTTCAACTCTGCACATTAAACTGGGTCTCATGAAGCAATTCATTAAAGCCTTACCTACTGAAGGTGACTGTTTCAAGTACTTCACCTTAACATTTCCTGGCATTTCAACTGAAAAAATCAAGGCCGGTGTGTTTGAAGGTCCACAGATGTGGCAGCTCATTAAAGATGAACGTTTCATCCAAACAATGTCAGAACTTGAAACGAATGCTTGGTCATCATTCAAAGACCTTGTCAAGAACTTTCTTGGAAATACATGAGAAAGGAAATACACTGAGATTGCCCAGAATCTATTGGAGAACTATGAAGCTCTCGGATGCAACATTAGTATCCAGGTGCATTTTCTGCATAGCTATTTTGGTAATTTTCCGGAAAACCTCGGTGGTGTTGGTGATGAGCAAGGTGAACGATTCCACCAAGATTCGAAGGTCACGGATGAACGGTATGAGGGTAGATGGGATATAAATATGATGGCTGACTATTGTTGAAGCATCAGGCGACATTGTCCACAGAATAAACAGCCCAGGAAAAGCTATAAGCGTAAATCTTTACCTTAACAACTTGCATACAATTTGACTTAGAGTAACAATATGTTTCATATGAACAAAAAAATTATTATAAACATTACAATCAAGCAATGTTCTATTTTCTTTCATTGAAAGTAAATTTGCGATACATTATAAAATAAGCACAAATTTGTTAGATGCGGTATTTTTATGGTTTTTGAGACAAAACGAGAGTATGCTATATATATATATATATATATATATATATATATATATATATATATATATATGAATATATACATGTACCAGAGTAAGTATATAAATGCGAAACAAGGTGGAAAAAAATAGGACTCGAATACCAGAGGTAGAGTAATATGCTTTGGTTGAGAAACAAAAACCGTCCGACAAACGTGAACGTGAAACTCTGAGTAACAGTTTTTATGATGTTTTCGCAGCTTTATTAATAAAGCATATATAAATATATATATGCACGTGTGTTTATTTGTGTGTGTGTGTATGTGTGTATCAACGATATTGTTCTAAGATATTTCTAGTTTGCATTGCAAGCCCAGACTGGGGCACCAGTTATCAAAACGTGGTTATTTTATTTTTTTAAAACGTGTAAAAATCTCTCACCTTTGTTTTCTCCATATCATCGATTGAAAACAGCTCGCTAGATTAGTCCCATTAGATTATTTTAATAGAAAATTTCCAATATAGTTCAATATATGATTTTGGATTTTTGGCTTCCAGTGCTTGATAAACGTGTATTGATTAAGAAATAATAGAAGCACAAGTCTCAATGGAATCCGTTTAATCGAGCTCTGGATAATTTTGGAGAACAATTTATTACAAATATCTAATCACAAAACAATACATTATAGATAATTAAACCCAGGACCAATATTTCTATGAAACAAAACAAAACCCACTTGATTATCTTTTGGGAGAAACCAGAATTGTTTTTAGTGAGCAGTGAAGACGTACGACGTTTCTTTAGGTGGTACCGACATACAGTTTCCGATTCGGAATTGTATTGTAAATCCCAGTTTAAAAAAGAAAAATGTCGTAAATCTCGTAAAGAATATTTATGAGGTTGACGCAAAGATTTAGAGTTACTGGATGACAGTATCGATTCTTCACTACTGCAACAAATGTTATAGCCGTAGTTCTTTAGAAGAATTTCTGAATTTCTTCCAGTGAGGTAAATGCAAATGTAGAACCTACTTCTATTTGAACGTATTACATCGTCATATCCAGAGAAATGAAATGACGGCGAAATGATTTGAGGGAATGATTGTTCAGCTTTATTGCTACGGTTAGTATATTGGTAATTCTTTGATTCCACATCCCATGTTGCCATTGCAGGTTTGTATGAATATTGCTTCGCCTCTAGATTTTCACCAACGCTGCAGTCTGCCAGTATCTTTCGACTGATATCACTGGAATGTCCCAAAGCATTATTTCCCCATTTCTGCACCGAATTACTTTGATCGTCATTCTTGCATAATTTTAAAAGACTGCGTACTGAAGCATTCACAGATGAACAATGTTCTTTGATGAAAGCCAAGATCTGATTGATATCTGTTGTATTCAGTGCAAGTGATTCCTTGAAAATATTTGACTTTTCCTGGTGTTCAAGAGAAATAGGACTAAGCTTATATTTTGGAGGGGAAATAATTTCTGCTTCGCAGTCATCAAACAAGGGCTGTAAAAGGAAACACGTTAAAATCATGGCTAGTTTCATTTTCTTGTCAGCCTTAATTGGAGCTAAGAAGATAAATCGCATCATAACAAAATCTTATTTCAGCTAAGAGAAGACTGTATGAATCACTTTTAAACAATTGACTGTCGCCTTCTAAAGTTTTTGTGTACTTCCTTAAATGACACCGTTTAATATTCAAAATTATTTTAGAATTCCTCCGGTCCAATAAAACATTTGTGACACCATCGGTTGTGAAGTCGAAAGTTCTTTAATGCTTGTAATAATTCTCAATTAAAGCCGCTTCCTCACAACCTATATAATACATTGAAACATTGCATTGTATTATGAAAGCTACGAAATGCAGATTTAAATCAGAAATCTCAAGACAGGAAACGCTTTGTACAAGACGCTAAGACATTACAAAGTTTCCCTCGTTTTATTCAACTTTTTTTTTTCAGTAAGGCAGAAGCAAAGTAAAACACTGCAACACGTCGTCATATTGACTAAAAAAAATTAGGTTTGTGGAGTTAACAAAATTTAACAAAATAAAATTAATGAAGCTAAATTAGTTTTAGATTATTCAAATATATTCCGTTATCTATAAAATACTGTGCAATCTATGTTTGCGTTTTAAAATATAAATTGATTGAATTTAAAACAGGTATGATTAACAACTGTGGATTAAGTCTACCGACAATCCAAGTCGTGGGAATTATCGCTAATCTTTATTGTTGACATTTGGGGGTTTTGTGCCGCAGTAATTTCCACTTTATTTGCACCTTGGTTGATATGTGGTAAATAACTATGCACAACATGTTTGAAAGCACTCCATGATGTGGACATTATGTATCTTAGAGTAACTGTTAATAATGTATTTAGGTCTATTTATTCTGCTGCCAATTTCAGTAACTGGGATGGAGTAACAATGGTGACAAGAGGACAAACCAGCAACCATTACGACAATTTGCTTCTGTTACAACCACTCATAACTTTGCTGTCATCCTTCGATTTAGCCAACACTCCATCTCCTGGTACGATTCACTATTGACAGTGGTGTTATTGCTTTTATTTAGCAACAGATATAAGGCAGTGAACTAGCAGACTCAATAGCACGCCGGGAGAAAGTGATTAGCAGCATCTCGACCGTCGGTACGTTTTGAGTTCAAATTTCGCCGAGGTCGCTGAAATAAGTACCAGCTGAACATTGGGGTCGATGTAATCGAATAATCCCCTCTCCCAAACTAATCAGGCCTTGTGCCTATAGTACAAAGAGTTATTTAGTACCAGATTAGCTACAGTTGAAGGGAGAGAAAGAGAGAGAGAGAGAGAAAGAGAAAGAGAGTGTGAGAGAGAGAGTGAGAGAGAGAGAGTGAGAGAGAGCTATAAATAAACCTGTTTCAGTTGTGACCATCCCAACTTTTAGCGCATGTTGGACTATCTTGTTCAACATATTCTTTCTGAGTTTAGATGTTGGGATATGACATGATATAACGTGGCTGTTATTTCTAGCAGGTCAAAAGACCTGGTAGAAGTGCTTCTATTGCTGAGTGTGAGCAACAACAATAGCAACAAGGATTTCTGGTATAAGCACAAGTCTAGCAATTTTGAATGAGGTGTTGGGTGAGGTTCATCGTTGTCATCGACAGCAGTACTTTCCTTCTGTCATCAACCGTTTCAATTTCGTCCACCACAGGATTTCCTCACTGCAGCCAGCTGACAGCTAAAATCTGTCTGCCCTTTCCAGCAAAAACAAGGCGCTGGGAAGATCTTCATAATGGGCTCAGCTGATAGACAGATCCGTCCTATAAGTGATAACAGTTTTTCTACACAACTTTGCAAGTTGGAAATATTCGGAGGTTAGAAGAGTGAGTGCAGAGCAGTTTCGTCTCACTGGGCGAATATTGAACATGCCAGCAGATGGCACTTCAGTCTCTGCAGAGTTTATCTCGAACAAGCAATACGGCTTGGTTGCACTCTCAGGCCAGGGTCCTCTGAAGAATATATATGGGTTCTGGATGGAAAATCTACAGAAATAGACTACCCTATTGATTTTCGTTGGTATCCAGTGTTCCTTCATGAATGTCATCGCTTTTGTTTGTACCTATAAAACCCAACATGGGATATCCACCAATCGCATAGGCCATGCAATAGAAGGCTGTGAGTAATTTATGACACTTTTAGTGCCAGGCAGGCACCTGACCAAGACCTGAAGTTATATGAAGGAAACGACCTAGGACAAAACGCATCAGACAAACGGCGACGAACCCAGTTCCCCGTCAAGAATTTCCTGGATATTTCGCATCCTCAGCGTATGGCTGCGGATCATCATCCACAGCATGTCTAGATCTTCATGTAGAGGATGTTGAGAGCCTCACCAGTGTCCCTACCATAAAAAGAGGAAGAGCACAGGCATCAGTCTAGCGAAATGTAAACTAGGACTAGGTACGATTACCAAGTGGTAATTGATAATGAAGATGATGTAGGGTCGCCACCACAGCATTCAGGATTAGCTTCGTTTGAGCTCCATTTCTGAGTGACATTAACTACTCGACTCATCACCACGCAAATCTTCTCCAACTGGACCTCTGGACCAAAGCAGACCCTTAGCAATTTAACCGATCCATCCAGCGCCTAACAAGGCTATTGAACAGCATTGAACTCCCTATTCAGCTATCTAGCCGCAAGCCCATCGAGAATTTTTTTTAAATAGGGTTCCCCTCAGCGAGACGCTGTTTCTCAGGACGGCACTGATCCCTCTCGGTGTTCTGCGCTGCCCGACGCTTTTACAGTAACATTATCGGCAAATACCGATACAGCGATTTTGCCTCCTAGATCGTGCAAGAGATACCCTTCTCTAGCTTCCACAATAGTATATCAAGATTTAGTAAATACAGAGGAGACGAGAGGCGAAAATCCTAGCAAACCATGCAATTAATACAGCATGGTTCCTATCAGTGGCCATTTACCTTAATCTCTCTTCAGATGTCGTACTTTACGGCGATCCGTCCACTAAAGACGGGATCGGTTGAGAAAAAATTTCACCCGATTTTCATTCTAATGCTTTTAACAGATGTCTCCACAGGAATTGGAAAACTGTTGCCATTCTTTTCAAAGTACAAATCTCATTTTTCTCTTAGTTTTGGATTACACCCTGGGGTAAAGCAATCCCTGTTTTATACAATTCTCCCAGTTAATTGTTTTGTTATAGAAACATTTTCTAAGTCTGAAACTTTTGTCTGTGTGACGATGGAAGTATCATCCAATGTAGAACATATATCTGTAAATGCGTTGTTGTTGTTGCTGTTACCATTCAAAATATTTGTTGAATTACTCGAAATATTCTTCCTCTATCAAATGTTTTGCTATTATTCCGAGGGAAGCACCAACAACGGCCATTGTTCTAGTCTTCAGTCGCACATTTTGCCAGTTCTGTTTCAAGGTCTTTAAACTTACTCAACTTTTGGTATTCACTCACATAAACATACATACATACACACATACATATATACATGCATATACACATACATACACACATACATACATACACAGACACATACAGTTGCGGCCAAAATGTTCAGAACGGCATTGTTTTCGCCAGAAAAGTAGGTATAAGTTTTTATCAAAGTTGTTTTATATTCTATAATTTTCACAGACAATAAATACGATATTGTTATTGTCTGAGATTTTGGTGTAATTTGAGAGGATAACACAAAAGTTATGGATGATTTAGTGATTTACTGCAGAACCCATGGCGGCCAAAATGATCAGAACGGTTGCTTTTACTCCGTGTTTTAGTAAATTTTTACTGGCGAACTCTAATGGTTTGAATTTGTTTACGTGATGGTTCGTTTACTAAACATTAGTAAGAATATCTGCAGTGTACTTTGTTAATATAATGCCACTTACTCCGTTACCAATTCGTCAACAGATTATTAAGCTTCGAAAGAAGGATAATTTAAGTATTGGGTCTATTGCAAAGATTGTTAACAAGTCAAAAAGTGTTGTTCACGGTATTCTTAAGGTCTTCGATGATTGTGGTTCGTGTGAAGCAAGAAAGTCTACAGGTAAGCCAAGAAAAACGACCAAGAGAGAAGATCGTGCTATGGTAAAGTTGGTTAAAAAGGACATTTAAAACTGCTGCTGCTGTTTCTCGGGAAATGAGCATTGTACTGAAGAAAACGCTATCTCGTTGTCTCATCGTTTAGCTGAACATAACCTACAAGCAAGATCACCTGGAGTGAAGCCACTGATCAGCTCCAAAAATAAAAGTGTCGTCTTACCTTTACAACCGAACATGTGTTGTGGTCTCAAGAAAAATGGCAAACGGTGCATTTCAGTGATGAATCTAAGTTTATGTTATTTGGCTCAGATGGGAAAAGGTACGTTCGTCGAAAAGTAGGTGAAAAATTGTCGCCTAAATGCCTTAAGACTAGTGATAAATTCGGTGGAGGAAGTGTCATGGTTTGGGGGATGATATCTGGAGGTGGTGTGGGCTCTTTAGTGCGATTACACGGAAAGGTAAATGCAGGAATTTATAAACAACTTGTAAATGATCATGTCTTGCCTGTGCTGAGAAATTCAACTAAGCGACCACCCATATTCATGCAGGACAATGTCCCATGTCACAAGGCTAAGGTGGTCATGAACTTCCTCAAGGCTGAAAAGGTTATTATTATGGATTGGCCTGCTCAAAGCCCAGATCTCAATCCTATTGAAAATGTGTGGAATATTCTAAGAGAACGTTCGAAAGCCAGAAATCCTAAAACAACCGAGCAATTATGGAATGCCCTTCAGGAAGAATGAAATAAGATCACCTAGCAAGAAATTGAAAATTTAATTTCCTCATGCAGTCGAAGATGTCAAAGTGTGATTGAAGCTAAAGGGCTTCACACTAAATATTAAATAATTTCAGTATTCTCTGTCATTTTTTATTATTTTGTTATTTTTTCAACCGTTCTGATCATTTTGGCCGCCATGGGTTTTGCAGTAAATCACTAAATCATCCATAACTTTCGTATTCCTCTCAAATTACACCAAAATCTCAGACAATAACAATTCATATTGTATTTATTGTCTGTGAAAATTATAGAACAGAAAACAACTTTGATAAAAAGTTATATCTACTTTTCTGGCGAAAACAATGCCGTTCTGAACATTTTGGCCGCAACTGTACATACGTACATGATGGCTGCTCCTTCGTTATCGAGTATGGCCATTGCACGAAGTTTAACAGTTATTGGTGCTGTGATCGAATGTGACTTTTTAGCCCAGCTAAAGATCTACAATGTCTTTTACAGGATTGGCAACAAAAACCTTTACCGGCAGTAGCCGGCTGTAGTTGTGACTGGGCTTCATGTACCTTTGCATGTCGTTTAAGTCCTCCTGCCGAATTACACTCTCTTCCACATGCCTACACACATACATACACACACACATACATTCATACATACATACATACATACATACATACATACATACATACATACATACATACATACATACATACATACATGCACACACATACATACACACATACATACACACATACACACATATATACATACATACATACATACATACATACATACATACATACATACATACATACATACACACATACATACACACATACACACATATATACATACATACATACATACATACAAACATACATACATACATACATACATACATACATACATACATACATACATACATCGACAGCTTAAGCGATACACTAACTTAAACACATATTTTCAAACATCGGAAACTCTCTAAATTGAAAAAGTTTTGGCACTTTGTTAGCGATTGGTTTGAAGTCTCTTCAGAAGAATTGGGTAAAACTCAAAGAAAACACACACACACACACACACACACACACACACACACACACTCACACACACACACACACATACACAGAGTCCAGGAGCATGTTGTCTTATGCTGATACACTGACAAGCAGACAAACCTAAATGAAAAATACAAGATCCATCCCGGTCTGATTTTAATCATTTGAATGACAAACGCCAGACGAATACGTTTGTGTTGCGGTGTCACATTTTCGGTGAACTTACCAACCTCTCAGGCTGGCCGACATAAAAACTTTAACAGTAAGGGCTACACAAAATACATGGTCTAACATTGAAGTCTCATTCTTATTTTTTAAAATCCCACATTTTTTCATGTCACTATTTCGTGAAGAACATCCTAAGTCTAAAATAATCCTCCTTAATCGCCTGCTTTAAGATGACATTACATATCTAATACAGCGTTTAAAACATTTCAGCGTGAATTAATACAACATTGACTTCTTAGAGATTTACAAGTCCGACATATTAAACGAGTCAATAAGTTCCACTGCGGGAGAGTAATGACTAAGGTTTCAAACAATGTTTTTCCTAACCTTTAATCTTCTCAGCTAAAGAAGTCAAATGGATAAACATCAAACATACGCTTTTCTGAACAAAATCAATCTATGGCCAACTGTGTTTCCAAACCAATATAGGAAGCTAATATTTTTCCTTTTTTAAAAATTACTAAAAACTGTGTCCAGGGTTTTAGTTTCACCAGAACGCTAGGTGTTTTTTGTTCTTTGTTTTTTAATCTATTCAACGGTTATGTTGTTGCTCTTAAATAGCTAGGTATTGGCTGCGGACGAATAAACTATGGGTGAAATGCTTAGCGGTATTTCGTCCGTTTTTACGTTCTGAGTTCTGAGTTCAAATGCTGCCGAGGTCGACTTTGCCTTTCATCCATTTTATGTTCGATAACACAAGTACCAGTTAAGGGGCTTTTCTAATCTTGCAATCCATTCCCTCAAACGTTCAGGCCTTGTGCCTGTATTCGAAAATATATTACTGTGCCTATTGTAAAAAGGATATTAATGTGCACGCGATAAGCGGGCGAGCCTGCAGAATCCTTACCGCATCGGACAAAAGGTTTAGCGGCATTTCGTCCGTCTTTACGTTCTGAGTTCAAATTCCGGTGAGGTTGACTTTGCCTTTAATTCATTCGGGGTCGATAAAATAAGAATCAGATAAACACTGGGGTTGATGTAATCCCCATCCGTCCCAAATTTTAGGCCTTGTGCTTCTATTAGAAAACGTTAATGAGTACAGGAAGCAGCATCATATTTTAAATCTTTATAAAGGCATTATCAGGATGAATTCTTTAACGATTCTGTTTAATAAAATTCAGTGAAGATAATCTGAAGCTATAAAATCAGTTTAAGTCATTTAAGACTAGAATGCAGGGAAGAGTGAATGTGATAATCTTCAGTGTAAAGACAACATTGGACATCTTTCGCCCCAGTAAGAGTTCATCAGTAAAACAGACTCACCTTGACTGTTCGATCACAGAATGGAAAGATAAAATGTGTAGGAGTTTAGTGAATGAACCCATGGTTTAGTGATAACTTAACAGATATCTACATGTATCATTTGTAAATTTAGATTTCACAGCAGTCTATCGGTGCAGACGTAACAAATATGTTCGCCTCTAGCATAACAGGCGACTAAGATGGGATTTAGCGTAACTTCCTACTTTGTATACAAACCAAATTCTCTTATCTATTGACTTCTTCTTCTTCTTCTTCTTCTTCTTCTTCTTCTTCTTCTTCTTCTTCTTCTTCTTCTTCTTCTTCTTCTTCTTCTTCTTCTTCTTCTTCTTCTTCTTCTTCTTCTTCTTCTTCTTCTTCTTCTTCTTCTTTTCTTCTTCTTCTTTTCTTCTTCTTCTTCTCTTCTTCTTCTTCATCTTCTTCTTCTTCTTCTTCTTCTTCTTCTTCTTCTTCGTCTTCGTCTTCTTCTTGTAGATAATCTAGCCAAAGATCTTCGTGTAAACCAGAGATTTCTAACAAGCTGCGTGTTTACGTTATCATCTTGTCGGGGTGACATAGTTTATAAGCCTGCAGATTATAAACCGGAAACGGAATAAAGAAAGAAATTAAAAAGAACTGAAAGAGAAATCTTTGCTGTGAATCAGAATGAGAGTCAAAGAAAAAATTAATATTATTTCTTTTTATGCTAGGTTTTGTGGGAACTTCTAGAGTGTTGCATGCGTAGCGGGCTTGCTGCTGCAGCCTACGGTACCATGCCATCTGTTCTTTACAATTGTCCAATACTTTCCTGATTATTCTGGTCGTGCCAAGGAGGCAAAACTTTTGTAGTAGTTCTACCGGGCACTCTATTCCGATTTCTTTTATATTCCTCTTCATGCGTTCAGATACTATCCTCAAGAACCCGACAATAATTGGCACTATCTTTATCCTCCTTATTTTCTATAGACGAGCTATTTCGTACTTAAAAGGGTTCTATTTATCTATTTTTTCGTTGTTTCTTCTCGACTATTCGTTAGTCAAAGGAACACGTAAGTTCAACTATATAGTATATCTGGTGCAGCTTGTCCACCATCGCTAGGTCCCGTCTGTTAGGCTCTACCATTATCATTATTATTTTATTGTCTTTGCACAGCTTCTAACGCTGTAGATATACTACAGTGCCAGCTGTTCGCTAAGGTAACATCCATTATTTGTCGAGCACCTTCCGGAGTATCCGAACGGTTCCAAGCAGTACTGTTTTCTGCAAGTCCTCCACCCTTATTGCAGCCCCTATATGTTCCATGTACTTCTCAAAATTTTTTACTCACTGTTCCCAGGGCTCCGACAATTATTGGTACTACTACCACCTTTTTCAGTGACCACAACAGCTTAACCTTCTCAGCTAACCTGTCATATTTATCGACTTTTCTATTCAGTAGCCTTATTTTTATCGCGTGCTTTCACTGCAATACCCAGTGCAGCTCTGTATGCCTTGGGTATCTGTTGTAGTTTGTGGTAGTGCTCTTATTTTCACTGTATTGAATGTGTTTTATGTAAGAAGAGTGTGGTGCCTACTTGGGCTATTTTCTGTATGTTATCTATACTTGTAAGCCATGGAGTTTTTATTGTGTATATATCTGAATGCTTTGTGTCATAGCTAATGAGCCTATTATGATAGGAATTGTTTCTGTTTTTAGAGTCCACATTCGAATTAACCTTTACATTTCCAGATCTTTGTAATTTGAAAGTTTCTCCGCTTCCTTTTAAGAAACATTGTTATCTGTTGGTACTGATAAATCGATTAAGAAAGCATTTTTCTCACATGGTGATCTCTGACAACTCTATCCGGCCTATTGGCCTTAATTTTTCTGTATGTATTGGCATATCCCGGAGTATGGTTGCATATGGCATGGAGTAAGTATGGTTATAATCGATTCTGGTACAACAATGCACCAATATCTTATACTTTAACCTGATGGTACTTTGTTTTACAGGGAAGCAATAATACTGTATTGCACTATTTATTAATTTTTTTCTATAAATGTGTGTGTGTAAGATTCGGTTGAATTAGGTACTTAAATTGAGTTACCTCGTTAGGTCGGAATAATATACACACACAACGATATAATGTAAATATCAAAACTCGGTACATAAGTACCGGCCGAACGATATTCCTGGAGAGTATGTAGATAATTAGACCCAGCTGAGTGAAGCAATCCGCTCTTGAGCTATTCAGACATGCACATTATATTAAATATACGGTCCATAATATATACGAAGGGCAGATTCCGAGACAGAGGAATAAAATATGAATGATGTGTGTGTGTGTGTGTGTGTGTGTGTGTGTGTGTGTGTGTGTGTGTGTGTGTGTGTGTGTGTGTGGTGTGCGTACGTGTGTGTGTATGTATTTCTGTGTCTTTTTAAAACCATTTTGACTATCCCTGTAAAATAGTTACCATTAATATTATCACAACCACCACCACCAGTACTACAGCTGTCACTATCGCTGTTGTTGCTGCTACTGCTGCGGCTTCTGCTGCCGCTACAGTGAACACTTTTGCTGTTTGAACGTCGTCATCATTTCCACCTGAAGAAAATTAAGTTTTGTCTATATTATTTTTCCTAAAATAATTAATTTTCATTCTTTTTCAATTTTACTTTTATTTCATTTCATTCCAATTTCATTAAAATATCCAATTCATTAATTAGTTAATTATTTTTTCCTTCATTTTTGTTTTGAAATTCTTTTTTTTTTTAATTCGTTTTCTGTGTCCTTGAGCGACGGGAATTAATCCCGGTTCACACAGATAGATAGATAGATAGATAGATAGATAGATAGATAGATAGATAGATAGATAGATAGATAGATAGATAGATAGATAGATAGATAGATATGTTTCTTTATTAGCCACACAGGGATGCACACAGACAGGATAAATTACAAGATAGGGCTTTTCTTTTGGGGGTAAAAAAGGGGATTTGGTTTTCGATCAAAAGGGATCGTAAAAGGGAAGAAAGAGGACAAAAAAAATGGGGAAATGAAAAGAAAGGGAAAGGGAAAAAAATTGCTCAATAGGGATCGGTATCACAGAAATGTCAATATAAAGTGTAAAGGGGAGGACAGGTGAGGTTTACCCGTGGAAAGAAAAGCCTACGGAAAAGACCACGGTAACCTCGGTCAATGAAGTCACATGTTATATTTTTTTACAAATAAGCAACACTCTGTCTTAATTTTTACGGTTCATAGGATCATAGTCAAGGTGGCTTCGTCATTCATACGTGCCATCCTTGCTACATTCACCCATCTTTTTTTAAAACATTCACGAGACAACACTTTCCTCTCTACTCTCACTTTCCTCTTCAAGTGATACTTGAAGAAGTTGATGAGAGATTGACCAGAGAGGAAAGTGTTTGTCTCTAATCCTTTCAGGGGCGTCCACCAGATACATTCTTTCGTCATAGCCACAAGGATGATGAAAATAGCTCTTCCTTCCCGTTTGAAGGAAGGTGGCGTGACGATATTAACGATAGACTCGGGTGATAAACCGACACGTCCCACACGTGACAGCAGTCGTCCGACATAAGCCCTCTGGTCGGAGATTGTTGGACACTGCACGATTGCGTGCAGAACGGTTTCGTCGATCTTCCCGCATCTCGGGCAGGTCGGCCCCGTGTTTCTCGAGCCATGCCTATAGAGCTTATCCCGAACGGGTAGCGCTTCTCGGTAGCACTGCCTGGCCAGGGATCTCTGGAAGTTGTCCATAGGTCCCGGCCCGAAAGTCGTTTCAAACAGGCGGGTCAGGTATTCCTCGTCGACGCCCAGGTTTGCCCCAAGATCGTCGTCGTACCTCCCCTCCACTAATCCCCTATAGAATGCTTTGGTTGTGTTGAAGTCACTCAAGGTCGACCCGGGACGGCAGAGTTGCTTGAGAGCAACGTGACACTCGCGGTGCCATTCGCCCTTCCTCGGCCTCTTTTTGATCCACGACTGCAGTTCGGTCATGGAGACGAGCTGCGGGAACGCGTGCCTCACAGACGGCGACCACACCTGTTCACCGTCATCTACATAGAGCCGGAGATGTCGCAGTCTCATCGCGTGTCTGCGCATCATCAACCACGGCATGCCCAGCCCTCCATTAAACAGGTGTTGACAGCAAATGGATCGCCTGACCATCGGGACGCATCCTTTCCACAAGTAGCGGAAGAGAATGCGTTCTAGTTTGGTGGTGTTAGGATCGGGACAAAGTACGACGGTCAGGCGGTAGTAGATGATGGACGCGATGTACGTGTTCGCCACCTCCGCCCGACCTTTCAGGGACAGTTTCCTCTCGGCCCATTGCCGGGCGAGAGTGACCACTCTACTCGTTATCTCGTTCCAGTTCTTCTCCATTTGGAGGTCCGGACCGAACCAGACCCCGAGCAACTCAACCGGGCCGTCCGTCTAGCGTCCCACGACGGAGGTACTGGTGGACGGCATGGGCTTGCTTCTCCAGATGCCGAGCCGCAAGCCCACTGACGTTTCCCAGTTGATTTTTGCTCCTGTCACCGCTCCGCAGTCTTTCAATGTCTCGCCGACCTGCTCGAAGTGCTCGTAGCTTGACACTATGACGGTGACGTCGTCCGCGTATGCAGACACGCTCGTCTCGCATCCCAATTCTCGCGGGATGCCCCTCAGAGTCGCCAGCTTCCGCAGTAGTGGCTCGAGAGTCAATACGTATAGAAGCGCCGAGAGGGGGCATCCCTGACGGACCGAACGTGCAATGTCGAAAGGTCTCGATAAATATCCATTTGCGCGAATTACCGAACAGATGCCTCTGTACAAAGCGCCTATCCAGCCGCGGAAGACGGGACCGAAACCAGCCGCTCTCAAGACTGCCTTCAAGTATCGATGGTCTACCCTATCGAAGGCTTTCGATTGATCCAAGTTGATCAGGGCCCCACCCATGCCAGGTTCCTTAACTACTCTGCCTATGATGTAGCGCATCAGATGGAGGTTGTCATGGATGCTCCGGCCCGGCACGGCGCACGTTTGTGCCTTGTCGACCAGTTTCTCGATGACAAGCGCCAACCTCTTGGCTAACACCTTGGTCAAAATTTTCAGGTCTGCATTGAGCAGAGTGATTGGTCTAAAGTTATCTATAATGTTCCCCTTGTTTGGATCTTTCTTCAGCAGCGTTACGGCTCCTCGACTCACAAAACCGGGGATGCTCCCATTTTGCTGCCAGTTACAGTATACCGCTGCCAAGACGTCTCCAAACAAGTCTGGCATACAATTGTAAAACTCGTAGGGCAGACCATCCAAACCCGGCGATTTGTCTCTCGAGCATTCTGCCATCGCGTCCCGCACATCCGCCGCCGTGATGGCACCTTCGCAGTACCCTGCCTCTCTTGCCGAGAGTCGTGGTAGGCTGTGCAGGTAGGCACTGAAGTCCACCCTGCGTTCACGCTCGCCACTCGTCCCGAACAGTCGGGCAAAGTGCCGCTGAAATATCTCGCACATCTTGCTGGGCTCGAGCAATTCGCGCCCTTGTTCATCTACCAGAAACCGAATGGTGGCTTTGTTGCCCTGCTGCGCTTCCGCCACCCGGGCCTCCCTCGCGGCTCCAACACCTTCCATCCTTAGAGCACGCATCCTAGCCCTGACAGCACACCCTTCGTGTTTGGCGTTGAAGTGTTGGTCAAGGGCCAACCTCGCCGCTAAAACGTCGGATGTGATGCCGCTTCTTATTGCCTCTTCTAACTTCTTAACTAACTCACCCTCCACTCTATTTCTATCTACGGCTAGTGCCTTGCTATATCTAATTGCTTCCGCTTTTACTGCTCTCTTGAGGGCGAACCACCATTTGTTGTTGACAATGGCTCCCGTTAAAGCCCTTTTTAGTAACGTGTTAATTCTGTCTCTGAAAACCTGTCTGGACGGGAAAGATGCGTTCAGTTTCCAGTAACCAGGAGCCTGTATATGTGCCTTATCTAAGTCTAGCGTACACGCCACGAATTTGTGATCCGTGTAGCTGACTGTGTGGAATTGTGGACATCCTAAGTTATCCTATCTAGATACGATCTCGACGACCCACTGCGGTTGCTCTATGTCTACGTTGGTGCATTTGGGTGGTCGAGTCGGTACCCGTCAGACAGTTGGAATCGTCTGAGCAGGTCTCTGAGGCATTTGCATCCCCTTCTGTTTTTGTCTCTCCCCACATAGTCTAGATGCGTGTCCAAGGTAGCATTCCAATCCCCCACTAAAAGTAAAGGGCGAGACGTTCCCAGGAATACTTCTAGACGTCGAAGGAAATCCGGCCGACCTGTTAAAGGCAGTGCGTAGACTGATACGAGTCGAAAAGCGCACCCATTGCTGCCGTCGACATCCAGAACGACCAGTCTACCCCTGGGTCTACGAATATCGTCTTGACTTCGAGATCCAGGCTCTTGTGAAAAAGTACCGCGGTGCCACTACCGCCCATCCTCGGCAGACAGGGAGCAAAATAAATGTTAAACTGTCCGCCAAACATGGTCTTTAGAGCCCGTGGCTCGTGGAGTCTGGTCTCACTTATGGCTATGATTCCCAAATCGTGTGACTTGATGTCATTTAGGAGTATCCTTGTTTCCAAGGAGACCCCAAGCCACGCGCATTCACACAACCAATCTTGACCATGATTCTATTGGGGTGTGTGCTTTAAAACACAAAAAGGAAGGTACAGAGAGTTACTTACTTGTGTCGAAAGTTTTGGCTTCCTCGTCCTCTGATGTATCTTGGAGGAGGTTTTTATAGAGTTTTTGTGACAGGTATTTTTGGAACCCCCCAACCGCATTTGGAAAGAGGGCTTTGAGTGTGTGGTGTTGTGTTTGTGTGATGTGTAGTACTTTGATATGTTTGGGTGGTGTAGTGCGTGGATGGTTTTTAGTTTTGAAGTCATCTTCACAGATGTTTGTGTGGGCTGTGATGTACTCCATTAGTTTGGAGTCTTTGGTGTCTATCGCTGATACCATTGTGTGTGTTTTTGTGGTGTTGGTGCTTGTTTGGTTGTGTATGGAGCTTTCAGGGTTCAGATATCTCCCTGCTTTAGTTGCGTTTTCTTGTTTGTTTTTTTTTATCTTTTTCTTTTACCCCCGGTGGCTATTTGCCATTCTGTCGAACTTTCATCGTTAGATGAAAAGTCTGACGAATCAGAAGGGGGTAAGGGCAAAGCAAAGCATCTGGGTCTGTTTGTGCGGTTGTAGATATTGTTGTGGTGTGTGGTGGGGGGGTTGCTGGGGGGTTTGGTGTGGTGATTGTCTCTCCTACATCCTTGGTGCTTGTCTTCTTCGTTGTTGTTCTCGGTGTTGGAATTGGTTTGGTTGTTGTTGGTGGTGATGATTCTGTTCTTGGCGCAGGTGGTGGTATTGTTTGGTTGGGTTGGTCCGTTCTTTGTTGCTTTTCATGCATTTCTGCATATAGTTTCTTGATTAGTCGTCCATACTGTGGTGTGGGCAATAATGCTGGCTTTTGTGGTTTTTCCTGTGGCTGTTGTTGTTGTTGTCGTTGTTTTGCGGCAGATTTGCACTCCTTTTTGAGGTGTGTTTCACTGCCGCATGTATAGCAGCGTGGCCTTCTGCCCTCGACTACTACATACAACTTGCGGTCATCCGCAAGATGTACGTGGGTGGGAATTTTGTTAATGTCGTCTTGGCTTATGTGGAAGAGAATCTCCAGTCTCTTTCCCACCCAGTCCTTGTGTTTCGAAACAGTGATTTCCAGGATGTTTATGTCCTCCATTTCGACGCATATGGCGGATGTTATCCATAGTGTGTTTGTTATTTGCGGGACATTATTGATAATGACCTTTTTCACCCCCTGGCCAAGGTAATGGGTGTCATTGTTAGCTCATCTGAATGAAGAGTTAGCGTTGAGAATTGCTTTGCCACCTCTTCATTCTGAAAAACCACCTGTACGTGGGCAAACTTGTTCGACCGAGTCACATACTCCTTGTATTCCCAGATGGGACGTAGGCATTTTTCTATTTTGTCTGTGCCGCTTTTTCTGGACTTTTAATTGTGTTGTTTGTTATTTTATAAATAATCGTTTTCTTTCTTTCCTCATTCAGTATGTGTTGTGGTATGTGTAATTGTACTTACCACAACACATGTGTAATTGTACTTTGCCGTTTTCTTTGGTGATTAGGGCTCTGGAGTCTTTTATCTGCTGTGCAGTAAACGATACTATTGTTTTTTTTTCTTTTATCGCCTCGGCGAAGTTTGTTGTTGTTTTGTTATTGTTGTTACTGCTGGTGGTGTTGGTGTTGATGGCAGGGGTGTGGTTTGTGGGTATATTAGGTTTGTGGTTGCTGATTATGTCACTAGCAAGGGGTGGAAAATTGTCTGCATAATTTGCCTCTGCGTTAGCGCAAATTTCGGCAACTGGTTTGATGGTCGCGGTTATTTCTTTCTCTCCTTCACGTGTTGGTGATGGAGGGAACAATGGCTGAAGAGAATTGTTGTTGTTGTTGTTATTGTCGTTCTTGGTGGCGGCGGTGGTATTAGTAGCAAGGGAGGGAGTCGTAGTAGCAGATATTGTAGTGGCGGCATTGGTGTTGACGGCACGGTCTTTGGTGGCGGTGATGGTGATCTTGGTATTGTTATTGTTGATGGTAGTGGTGTCGTTAGCAGAGGTAGCAGTTGTAGTAGCAGAAGCTGCCATGGTCGTGGTGTCGGTGTTGACGGTGGAATCATTGGTGGCGGCGACGGTGCTTGGCCTCGCGACCTTTGTTTTGTAGTTGTTGCTGTTGTCAATGCTGATGGTGGCGGTGTAAGTAGTGTTCACACAGTCAAGTCCAACGGATGGTGACAGGGGATCCTGTTTTTTTTGTTTTGGCGTCACGCTTCAGTTGCGCCTCAGCCTCGTGGTGACCAGTAGCCATTTTTGAAAATAAAAATGGCTAAAATACAACACGAAGTCTACGAGAATTTTTTTTAATTTTGCCCACAAAGGGCGAAATTTTGTGTAGATATTAGTCAAGGTTTGCAGTGGATGTTGTTGACAACTTTTAAACACAAAATATTTAACAATAAACACTTTTGAACGTACAAAATGACCAATAGGCGCAGGAGTGGCTGTGTGGTAAGTAGCTTGCTAACCAACCACATGGTTCCGGGTTCAGTCCCACTGCGTGGCATCTTGGGCAAGTGTCTTCTGCTATAGCCCCGGGCCGACCATTGCCTTGTGAGTGGATTTGGTAGACGGATACTGAAAGAAGCCTGTCGTATATATGTATATATATATATGTATGTGTGTGTGTTTGTGTGTCTGTGTTTGTCCCCCCAACATCGCTTGACAACAAAATACACAATACTTTGCAAAAGTCTGTGTCATTTTGTTTTACAAAATTTCATAGTCGCCAAGATGGAAGCCCCATCTACAGTGTACGGAGGGCAAACAACCTGACAACTTGTCCAGAAGAACCCTCGATCTGTTACGGCACTTACCAGAAGAAACCAAATTGCTCCTCTCCACTCGCCGTCCCAGAAGACCTGTACATACCCCCTGACATTTTGATGGATGCAGAAGGACTGGCATGGGATCGCCGGTGATGGGGGGGTGGGCACTGGTGGAACTGATCAATTCTTGTACGATGACAAATCTGGGATAACCTCAGCTCCATCAAGCAAGCGTGTAGAAGAGAGATTACACTCACACACACACACGCACATACACGCACACACACGTACACACACACAGATATGTGTGCTTCTATGTATAATGTTTATTACATTAAAAGTTGCCAGTTTCCTCTTGCTTGGGCTTTTCACGACTGTCGCGAACAGGCCAACAACCAATGGAAAAACTCTGACAGCCTCTCAGTTTTAAGGCAATGCTCCAATAGGGCCACAAGCTGTGGCTGAAACCAGTATAAGCGAAAGAAATATCTATCGGCTTAACTCAAGATATTGTTGTATATCATTTAATATTTGCTCTGTATAAAATATATCGAATACACCAAACAACTCTGGGCATAAGATTGTGCTTGCGTATGTGTGTGTGAATGTGCAGGTTGTGTTGATATCGATATGGAGAGAGGGGGAGAGAGAGAGAAAAGGAGAGAGGGGAGAGAAAGAAAGAGAGTAAAAACGAACCAAAGCATTTATACAAAACTAAATGAAGAAATGATTTCGAAAGTAACGGATGACTCCCTGAGTTAATAAGTTATAACATCCTCTGCCATCTAAATATGGTTTAGCATTTCAATCCATTGTTCATGGTGATCATAGTTTATTCGTCTACAAATCCCGGACTCAAGCCATATTTTCTTTTGGTTTTTTTCATAGCATAAGTAACTGTTCTTGAAATTTCACCATTACGACTTGTATTTAAACATTATCAAAATCCTCTCAATTAAAACAAAACCTTCAGCAGTAAGTGGAATGTGTAGGTCAGAATTTATAAATGGACTCCAATATTTTGCTTATAAGAAAGAACGATGCCTCGTATAATTTTCGAGACTATTTCTAACCATTCTCAAAGCTAATTAACAGACATTCAAAGCCGAACTTTTCCCTTCAATTTGTCTTTCTAAAATTCATTGAGATTATCGTTGCTGTCTTACTTTACAATGCCAGGTTATACATTCATTATAAGCTGGCTTCTTATCTGTTCCAAAGCAGCTTGTTTTAATCAAAATACACTCACATCATATTGAGTTTATTAAGAACATTTCACCTCGTCTGATATCTGACACATTCAGCATCGAAGATCTTTGGTGTTTTTTTTTTTTTTCATCTTATTTTAATTATATTTCGTCTTTGATATAATGTAGATTTGTGGGCGAGATATGATCGCCAAGACGTTGCTTACCGAAAATCTTGATAACGTCAATGCAACACAGCTGTTTCCATAATTGAAGATTGAATGACTGCTACCGTCTTCGCAAAATTTGTAATCGTTTGAACACAAATTTAGACATTGATTAACCTGACTTATATACAATACATAGTTTTTTTTTTGTATTGAGGACAAATTAGCCAAGTTATTCAGTTCTAGTTGCCAGTCATCCATGCAAACCAACTCTTGTCAAAAGCTGACATGAAAAGGCGACTGAAAGATCATCCCAGGTATATTGCTGTTGTCGTTATTTGTATTATTAATCAGTATCGCTCATAGAGTTTATACCTGCCTCTCTCCCTCCCATCTCTCTCTCCCTCCCTCTCTCTCTCTCTCTCTCTCTCTCTCTCTCTCTTCACACACACAACGCGTGCGCGCGTTTGGATAACCCTTTTACCCTTTTATTTGTTTCAGTCATTTGACTGTGGCCATGCTGGAGCACCGCCTTTTAGTCGAGCAAATCGACCTCTGGACTTATACTTTGTAAGCCTAGCCCTTATTCTATTGGGCTCTTTTGCCGAACCGCTAAGTTACGGGTACGTAAACACACCACCATCAGTTGTCAAGCGATATTGGGGGACAAACACAAACACATAAATACACACACGCATACATATATATATATATACGACGGGCTTCTTTCAGTTTCCGTCTACTAAATCCACTCACAAGGCTTTGGTCGGCCCGAAGCTATAGTAGAAGACACTTGCCCAAGATGCCACGCAGTGGGAATGAACCCGGAATCATGTGGTTCGTAAGCAAGCTACTTACCACACAGCCACTCCTGCGCCTATGCGTAAGTATAGCGTAAGTAAAGATGGAAATGTGTAAGTAAAGATGGAAATGTGACTTTATATACAGAAGTACGCACGCATAGACACACGCGTACAAACACAAACACAATTAAGAGTCGTCCGTTCTTTCAACCAAGCAATCAATATCAAATTTTGAAGGTCTACAGGCTGCATATGATCTCGAACAGCCAAGGCTAACGTGAAACCAATAGCAGAAACTATTTCAGCAAGGAGAGGAAAATGGCTGGGTCGAGTTCGTCGCTATAAACCGAACTCAGTTGCCAGGATCCACAAGGTAAAAGAAGGTGATGGTCGACCAAAGGAAACGTCGCGCAAAACAATAACAAAAGATCTGAAAAGCAGAGGGTTAACAATGGAGCAAGCTGTCAAGAACGCTTTCAGTGTTAGAAGGTGGAAAGATCTTGCTGTAACCTTAAGTATCACAAAGCACAATGGAACCGAATAAATGAATAATATAGTAAGAAATGGCTGACGACTAGCATCGCATTTCAAACTCAAGAGTATCAACAAATTTGAATCAAACTGTTTTGAACCAGTCATGCAATTTCCAATAAATTGGTTGACTGTCCTTTTTTCGTTTGTTCACTTAGTTTCATTAGGGATGATCTGGACATGCTCAAACACCTCCCGAAAACAGTGAACGAGGAGGCACTCCTGGTATCCTTTGATGTCATCAACCTCTACACCAACATTCCACACGAGTATGGTATAGAGGCAATGACTTCTGGCTAGAAAAACACCCAGAGACATTCCCTGACCGCATTAACAAGTCTTTTATTACAGAATCTCTTAAGTTCATTCTGACAAACAATTTTTTTCTCTTCGACGACACACACTACCGTCAAAAATGTGGCATTGCGATGGGTACCAAGGCTGCACCAGTCCTTGCGAACCTCATAATGGGTTACTTCGAACTGTCACTCTATGAAATATCAAGCCAGAAATTTGGACATGTTTTCCACACTTACCTAATGGAAAACTGGAAAAGGTATTTAGATGATTGTTTCATCATATGGAAAGAACCTTATGAAAAACTCCTGGAATTCAAAACCATACTAAACAACATACATCCCAACATCCATTCACTATGGAATTAAGCAAACATCATCTCCCATTCCTTGATCTCCTAATTATAAAAACACCTAAGAACCAAATCATAACAGACATCTACCACAAACCTACAGACTCACAACAATACCTCCTCTTTAGTTCATGCCACCCAAAACACACCAAGACAAATATCCCTTTCAATTTAGCTAAAAGGGTATGCACCATTGTCTCGGATCCAAAAACACGAGAAATACGCCTTCAAGACCTCAAAAAAACACTATTACAACGTCAATATCCCTCCACCCTTATAGAGTATGGAATAAAACGCGCCAAAGAACTAGACAACACTACACTGAAAACCACCCAACCTAACACCACACACAACCTCAAAATACTTCCATACATTTCCACCCACAACCCCAAAAATATCGAAGCATACACCACAATCATACAAAACCTCAGTCTACTGTCAACAGACCCAAAAATGAAAAACATTATAAATACACACAAAATCCTCAAATGCAAAAGGCAACACAAATCTTAAAAAAAACTCTTGACAAACGCCAAACTTCACACACCACATCCACCCCCAACAGTAAAAAAATGTGCACGCTCAAACTGTGGTACCTGCCCCTTTCTACTTGAAGGCTCTGAATTTACCTTCAAACAAGGTACGAAGTTTAAAATCAAGACTAACTTCTCCTGTTCCTCCGAGAACCTTATCTACGTTCTCACATGCGCTGGTTGCCAACATAATTATGTTGGACAAACGAGTCTCCCGTTACGTAAACGAGTAACGGTGCATAAAGAACAAATAAATCTCCGGAATACCGACAAATTCCACTGAGTGACCACTTAGACTCATGTGCTAAAGACTTAAACCCCAAATTCTATATATTCCCCTTCTACCAATGTAAAGACGGGATCACCACACAGGAGAGAATTAACAAGGAGAATCTCTTTATTGAAAAATTCCAAACACAACTTAATATGCAAACTCCTCGTTGATCAAACTTCCTTTCTCTACCTCACTCTTCATGGATGGACTAACACAAATATATAAAGATACCATGCATTCATCACTTCAAGCTAAAACTTATATTCTTTAAATATCATTTTTACTATTGTTGTTATTACTATCATTTTTATTATAAATGATATGACAATTTGAAATGCAATTGTCTATGCAGATTTATATTATTAGAAAATAATATAAATAAAGTGTTAAAATCTGAAAGTTAAGTTAACAAGCAATTATATAAAAAAGATAATGCAAATGAAGCTAAAATGATAGTTTTATAATTTGGGTTTTATTGAAGAACTCAAAAGAGTTGTCTCCCCTTACCCACAACACAGGAACTGAAGAACCAGGACCACAATTACTACTACTTCCTGTCCTGCAACATGCTGAATTTAACAACACAACACATCACATGCTCTAATCCCTTTGGATCTTAACACCTCAAGGTAATTTTTTGGTAAACAACCATAAAACTCAAGATACACAACGAACTCACAATGTATCGGAGAACTTATTTTTTAATTTTTGTACATTTTTATCATTATTCTTTTACAAAAAACAATGCAATTTTCTTTTTTTCCCCTTTCTAATTTTTAAAATAACTTCTTAAAACATAAATATTCTTGACAAGTCATACAATGACGAAAACCGGTTGAATAAATATATATTATATATTTTATCATTTTCTCATTTATTAAAATTTTCTTTCATTTGAGCATTCTGCATTTTTAAAAAAATTTTTCCTTACTTATCATTTCTCCACGTGCGGTCAACACAACCCCACCATTTATTGATCTATACATATATATATATATATATATATATATATAAGGCGAGCTGGCAGAAACGTTAGCGCGCCGGGCGATATGCTTAGCAGTATTTCGTCTGTCGTTACGTTCTGAGTTCAAATTCCGCCGAGGTCGACTTTGCTTGTCATCGTTTCTGGGTCGATAAATAAAGTACCAGTTTCGCACTGAAGTCGATGTAATCGACTTAATCCCTTTGTCTGTCCTTGCTTGTCCTCTCTATGTTTAGCCCCTTGTGGGCAGTAAAGAAATATATATATATATATATATATATATTATATATATATATATAGATAGATAGATAGATAGATAGATAGATAGATAGATGATAGATAAAAAATGTGTGAAAAAGTCTAAAAAATAGGCAATAAGAATAAAACACGTCTATATACGTACATACTCGCATGCACGCACACACACACGTCTCTATACGCACATACCCGCACACACGCACACATCCACATGCGCGCGCAAAAAATTCCATATACACGTCTATATGAGCATAGGAAAAATGTAGGGTGGAAGGTAGAATGCAGAAAAATTATGTGTAAAAAAATATATGAGCAATTAAACTATAAACCAATATCTATATAAATATGTAACAAAAAAATTACAAAAATTATATAAGAAATATAAGTAAAAAGTATAGAGAGATGAAAAGCTTGTATGTCGACACAATATGGAAAGCAAGTCCTATCTGTAATCTGGGGGAGGGGGACCAAAAACGTAACAAATATTTAGGCACGTATGGACATGACCCGAAAAGTTCAGTTCTTGAATTTAGACATGTGATGGGTCTAAGCTGCTTTTCCAGATGAGCCATGTTTCCATATCACAAAGACTGCACTTTCCACTGCCGTTGGTGTAGGGCTTGCACTTGGCTAAGATCTTCCAATGGATGTTGTAACTGACACCCTTATTTTTTAAGGACTCTATATAACTGGATAATTTGGTCATTTTCCTTTTATCCCAGTGCCTGAAGCTCAAGGTGGACCGATAGCTGAAGAGATGCCAGCGTGGGTTTCCGCCCCGACATCCGAAACTCGGAGTTTCATCATGGCTACCGAATAATTGTCACATATTATTTTTACATATATGTATATATATATATATATATATATATATATATATATACATACATATAATAAATACCTAGTCAGTTATTTAACTGGAAATAAGGAAATAAGGACGTAGGTTTGTTATTTAGCCGATTAGGTTTTGAGGTCTTTGCAGTGTACTTAAAACTACATCAGTTTCGGTTCAATACCATCTGGTGCATCTTGAAGAGCTGTTAGTTTCTGTGAGGCATCAGAAATTCTTCAAACACGGAACCGTGTCTCATGCAAGGAAAGTCAGTGTCAACACCTGTTTTTTTCTTCTTGATAACCTTGTCTAACTTTCCTTGGCAGATCTCTTCAATTGACACGTGTTTTTACTGAAGCAAAGTTGTGCTCTCTCTAACACATATCTTTTTTATCTGCTATCTAACTTCACGAAAATGTGTATATATGTGTGTGTGTGTGTGTGTGTGTGTGTGTGGGTGTGTGTGTGTGTGTGTATGTGTGAAATTACGCGTTTAAATATCTATATGTATGTGTGTCTGTGCGCGCACGCGTGTACGTATGCACAGATCTTCCTTATTTATGTATGTATTTATTGAATCGAGTAACGGACAAAGTATTTGAAAATTATCCACGTTACTTTGGAGCTGTTTTTATAATTTGTTCCAGAATTATCAAGGGAAATACCATTAACCTGAATAATAATAATAATAATAATAATAATAATAATAATAATAATAATAATAATATAATAATAATAATAACAATAATAATAATAATAATAATAATAATAATAATAATAATAATAATAATAATAACAACATCGAAAAATACCTTAGGAATGAGAACCCAGGTTCGAAATTTCCCCAAGGCACCTGATGAATGCTGGAGAGTACATCAGCTGAAACGTTGTTAAGTTTTTGAACCAACAAACAAGATGAGGACAAATATCCGTCAAATATAAATAATGTAAATAATGAACCATTAACCCTGTACATAAATTTATAGACTGTTGATTTGTAACAAGGTCGGTAAGTGTTGAAGAACGAAAGTTTCAGTCCTTGAGTCGTAGCTGTGTGGTAAGTAGCTTGCTAACCAACCACATATTTCCGGGTTCACTCCCACTGCGTGGCAGGTGTTTTCTACTATCGACCAAAGTGGATTTGGCAGAAGATAAACATAAGTAAACCCGTCGCACATGTGTGCGTGTGTGGTGTGTGTGTGTGTGTGTGTGTGTGTGTGCGTGCACGTGTGTATCTGTCTTTGTCCCTTACCACCGCTTCACAACCGTTGTTGGTGTGTTTGCATCTCCGTAACATAGCTGTTTGGCATAAGCGACCAATAGAATAAGTACCAGACTTTAAAAAAAAGTATTGGAGTCGATCCATTCGATTAAAGATTCTTCAAG
>NC_042997.1:109254546-109264546 GCF_006345805.1 Octopus sinensis | reverse complement strand
ATATTCACAAAATCCTGTTTCATGAATACTAACATACGGCTGTTGTTTATTCAATTGGTTGTAAAATTAATAGGAATGTTTGATTTAAGAGGCAGTTTGAATACATTCACAAAGAAATAACTAATGTTGATGACACGGCATTTCGTTTGAGTTATAAAAACAATGGAGTATCGAAAATGATATTGCCTGTGTGTTAATGTCTATGAGTGTTGGACACTGGGGTGTTAGTTAGTAGACTACTGGTCACTAAAGTTAGAAATTGTTGCTGATAACATTATTTACATTTGATGGATATTTGTCCTCATCTTGTTTGTTGTTTCGGTTGGTGTCTTGGAGAAATTTCGAACCTGGGTTCTCATTCCTAAGGTATTTTTCGATGTTGTTGTTGTTATTATTATTATGATTCAAGTCACTGCCTGGAATCGAACTCGGAATCTTGGGGTTAGTAGCTCGCGCTCTTAACCACTACGCCATATGCCCACCGCATATGGCGTAGTGGCTATAATAATAATAATAATATAATAATAATAATAATAATAATAATAATAATAATAATAATAATAATAATAATAATAATAATAATAATAAATGCCCTGATGCAGTACCAGGCAGTGGCTCTCATGGCTTCTGATCTTAACTGATTGGAAGTGTTATCATGTACATTGTTTTGTCTTGGTATAAAAGATGGGCTAAAGCAAATATTCTGCTCAATACCACAGATTTGTTTGTCAGTTGTTTGACCGTAACCAGTTGAGCATGTCCCTTAGTGGCTGACGATATGTGCATCTCTGATCACGAGCAGAAGTAGTGGGGGAGCATCATAGCCATGTGTTGAGAGGGATTCTTTGGGGTTTGAATAGTTCACCTCTGGAAACATGGGTGGTTCTTTCAACATCCTTAAACAACCTTTATTCAGGGACCGTTTGAGCGGGATGGGCTACTCAACCTGAAGAAAATTCTGGGCCCCACCTGCAAGGTCATGTGCTGTTTATCTTGATATGAGATCACCATGTCGCGCACATATGGTTGTGATGCATGTGCCTGGTGTACCTTTATCAGACGGGTAGTCATGATGGGTATATTGGGCTTCGTATATTTTACCCCAGTGTCACTTTGATGGCATGAACTGCTCTCTCACTCAATAATAATAATAATAGTAATAATAATAATAATAACAACGAGAACATCGAAAAATACCTTAGGAATGAGAACCCAGGTTTGAAATTTCCCTTAGACACCTGATGAAGGCTGGAGGGTATATCAGCCGAAACTTTGTGTTAACAACAAACAATATGAGGACAAATATCCGTCAATTGTAAATAATCTATGTAATTCCTCATCTCTTAAATATAGAACTGTATATATATATATTAATAAAAGGAATTCCAACCTTGTCTGATTTTCACGTTTTATTTACAATCTTATAATGTTATAATATAAGATAATATAATATAATAAAATAAAATAAAATAATAGAATGTTAAATGTTCATTCTGATTGAACTAGTACTTTCATGCATTAAATTATGCAATCTTCAGGTTCATGTAGTAGTGATGACAGTCATGCTTCACAATTTTTGACAGTCAAAAATTGTGAAGCATGACTGTCACCACTACTACATGAACCTGAAGATTGCATAATTTAATGCATGAAAGTACTAGTTCATTCAGAATGAACATTTAACATTCTATTATTTTATTTTATTTTATTATATTATATTATCTTATATTAAATCATTATAAGATTGTAAATAACGTGAAAATCAGACAAGGTTGGAATTCCTTTTATTAATATATTCTTCTATACACAATCACACACACACCCGTATATATATAATATATATATATATATATATATATATATATATATATATATTAATTATATATATATATATATATATATATATATATATAAGTTGTTGTATGTATGTATATACATACATATGTACATATGTGTATACGTTCAAATATATATGCACATATACATGTTGCTGATAACATCTTACATTTCTCTCCTTAATTCTTAGTTTTTGTCACTTCCTACAGAAAAATGGGGACGCTACTACCCTGCAAAATTAGCCACTTGAAATGAACTGGATCTCAAACCAGGATCTCCTTCTCAATCTTCACTCAGATTTTTACAGGTTCACTTCGCCTACCAATCACCCCACTGCTTGATCGAAATTTCCACTGGTCTTTTCGTTTACCGAGATTTTTCGTTGACTGAGTGTCTTCCTCTGACGGTACTCGGGATGTTATTTAGCCCGGCCTTTTGCATCGCCTATCAGTTCGTGATATAATCCTACCATGGTATTCTGAAAAAATAAAGAACTAGCGAAAGCCACATGCACTATTAATGATTGTAGTTATTACTAAATTATGATATTTAATATTTACAATAGCTTTTGATAATAGTTGCTTTCATACTTTATTTATCTTACCTAAATCTCATTAATACTACATCTCAACCATTACCGATATCCAGAGTCTTAATAAAGACGTTTCCAGCCAACAGCGTTATGAGAAATGCTGAAAATAAATTTATTCTCCTGTCATCTGATGTTACTCGTTTTCCCGCTAAACTTAAATTGCTCAGTGCTAGAGTCATCTCCGAGAAAGAGCCTTAATGTCAGCAATTAGCATCACGAATTTCTAATACAAATAAGAGCCTACAGTTAAATTCATTTCACTTACAACGCTAACACCTTTTCCAAATCAGGAATATCACTAAGTCAGTTTGTTCAACAACAGAAAAACTGTCTTATGATATTTAGTTACAAGCAAATACATTCCGAATTCTTAATCCTACTGGAACAGACTCCCTCATCCAACTATTCCGAGTCAATAAATAAGGTACCAGTTATATAATAGGTCCCACAGAATTCATTGGACTCTCCTACACTATTTCTTTCATTTGAAGGCGGTGAGCTGGCAGATTCGTTAGCGTGTCGGACAAAGTGCTTGGCAGCATTTCGTCCGTCTTTACGTTATGGGTTCAAATTCCACTGAGGTCCACTTTACCTTTCGTCCTTTCGGGGTCGATAAAATGACTACTAGTTGAAAAACTGCGGTCGATGGAATCGATTAACCGCCTCACTCGAGCATGCTGATTTTCAAATCAATATTCACTTCATTTAACCTATACTAGCATTGAATATTAGGTATTACCTCTTCTACATCTTGTGTCATTTATTAGTAAGCAATATTTAGCTTCATGGATCTAATCAAAACAAAACTGCATTATACAATGACTTGGTATTGATTCAGTTTCGATTTTCACAAGGGACATTTCATTATAATTCCATTTCTTATTGTTTTTTTAAATAGTAAGCATACAACAGCTTTGTATCACACTTTCGTATGACTTTTGGTCATTGTATAAAAAAATCTGCGTATATATATACATATATATATATATATATATATATATTATGTGTGTGTATGCATGTGTGGTATGTATATATATATATATATATATATATATATGTGTGTGTGTGTGTGTGTGTGTGTATATATATATATGTATATAATTCGTAGGTAAGGTCGGAACAATGCGAAATAAATCCAAGGAGGAAAATCACAAGGAAACGGGCATATGAATTAATGGTAACTCACTCTGCATTCACTATTTCAGGGTTATGACTCCCTCTTCAGGAATTAGTGCATGTTGCAGATGTACAGAGTTTCAGGTAAGTCGATCATCAGGTAGGCTAATTTCAACAATAATTACTCGCGGATGTCTAATGATCAGTTTACATGAAACTCAGGGTAACAGTGTGAGAAGTCTTTTCAACTCCTATAAAATAAAATTTTACTCTTCTTTTGGTGTCCAAGCTTAATTTCATCCTATATATACATATACATACAGAGAGCGGGAGAGAGAGAGAGAGAGAGAGAGAGAGAGAGAGAGAGTATTTCTTTATTCACCATAAGATTGAGAAAAAGAGGGGACAAAACAAACGTTGGGGTCAGGGTATCGAATGAGACGAAACATATGAATAAACAAACAATTAAAAATATATTACAAATGAGAATGAGTGATTAACAAAAATGAAGCGGAGGACGTGGTTGACCCACAAACCACATACTCACACTGAAGACTTTGCTTCTCCTTTTCTGCATTCCCGATTAAACAGGTTCTTTCACTCGCAACATACTTTCTATACATTTCCATCTTTTACGAAACACACTTTGCGACAGGCATATTTCTCTCCAGCCTTATTTCCGTTTCATGTGGAAAACGAATAAGTCGATTAGCTCGAGACTGGAGGTAAACATGCCTGTTGCAATTCCTTTTACTCTCGTCTCCACACTACTTCTTTCGCCATAGCAACTACCGAAGAAAACAGGCTCGCTCCTCCCTATTCAGGAGGTCGGCGGAACTATCTTAATTACAGATTCGCTCGACAGTTGCACTCTTCTCGAATGCGACAGCAGGTGTTTCTACATAAGCCAGAGTTCAGTCACCTGGGGCACTGACACATCGCGTGCAGGACAGTTTCACTGTCCCTCTCACATCTTGCACAAACCGGCGAAGGTGCACACCCATGTCTAAAGAGCTTATCTCGAACGGTAAAGCTCCTCTGTAACATTGCCAGGCCAGGGGCTTTTGGTAATTATCCATAGGCCCCGGACCGAATGTTCTTTGGAACAGGCTGGCCAGTTGATTTTCGTCGAAGCCCAGAGTTTCTCCTAGTACGTCGTCACACTTAAACTCTACTAACCCTCTATAGAAGAACAAGGTAGTAGCCCTGCCGCCGGCGTTGCCCGACTGGGAGAGAAGCACGAGTACCTGATAGCACTCTGCATGCCACATGCCCAACCTCGGTCTACACTTGATCCATAGGTTCAGTTCGTTAAACGATGTGAACTGTGGAAATAACAGCTTGACGAACGGAGACCACACCTGCTCACCGTCTAGGTAAATCCAGAGGTGCCTAAGCCTGAGCGCATGTCTGCGCATTTTTAGCCACGGCATCCCTAACCCACCCTTCAGCGGCTTTTGGCAGCAAAGAGAGCGCCTTACAAGAGGTCTGCTGCCCCTCCACAAAAAGCGAAAGAGCATGCGTTCCAGTTTGTTCAGCCACGAATCAGGGCAAGGCACGACTGTCAGGCGGTAAGTGATTACAGAGGCGATACACACCTCTGCAACCTCCGCCCTCCCTTTCAAGGACAGCTTCCGCTGAGACCATGTCTGAGTTAGGAGAGCCACCTTTCTCGCCACCTCGTTCCAGTTCTTCTCTATCTGGAGATCTGGACCTAACCAGATTCCAAGCATTTTCACCGGTCCTTCCGTCCAACGTCATACGACGCTGTCGGAAGACACCGACTTGCCCCTCCAGGTGCCGAGTTGCAAGCCGACCGATTTATCCCGGTTGACTTTCGCTCCTGCCACCGCTTCGTAGCCCCTTAAGGCCTCACCCACCCACTGTAGGTGCTCGACTCGGGAAACGATGACGGTGATGTCGTCCGCATACGCCGAAGCTGACTTTCCGCACCCTAGATCTATGAGAGTGCCTCTCATAGTTTCCAACCTCCTCAGCAACGGCTCGAGGGCCAAAACGTAGAGAAGCGGGGAGAGAGGACACCCTTGACGTACCGAACGTTCAATGCTGAACGACTCCGAAAGGAAACCATTTACCCGAACAACCGATTCGATGTTGCTGCATAAAGCGATGATCCATCCGCGGAAGGTCGGGCCGAAGCCAGCCGCCGCCAGGACTGCCGCCAGATACTGATGGTCCACCCTATCAAACGCTTTCGATTGGTCCAAGTGGACCATAGCCTCACCCTTGCCAGGAATCCTATTTACCCTTTCTAAGGCATAGCGTAGAAAGTGGAGATTGTCGTGGATGGTCCTTCCAGGGATGGCGCAAGTTTGCGCCTCGCCAACAAGTTCACCCACGACCCGCGCCAACCTTTTTGCTAAGACCTTGGCCAAAATCTTCAACTCTGCGTTAAGCAGAGTGATGGGCCGAAAATTATCAATTAAATCCCCCTTGTTTGGTTCCTTTCTTAACAGCGCTACCACCCCTCGGCTCACAGACTTAGGAATTCTCCCGTTCTGCTGCCAGTTGGTGTACACGCAAGCAAGTAGGTGCCCAAACAAGAGAGAGAGACCGCCAACTAGCTTCCGAGCTGAAGCACATTCTTATTGCAGGCATGCACCTCTATCGGGTATATTAGTTTAGTTTGTTTAGTTAATTAAAATATTTGTTAGTTTGATTGGGATACAGAAAATGTATGCGAGAATTTCCTTCTCCTCTCATTTAGAAACCCGAAACCCTAGAACTACTAACAGCAAATTAGATTTTTACATTTTCTTCCCTTCGTTGTTTTCTTTTGAGAAATGTCCTGCTCTTGACTGCTACCAATATGTAATCATCTATGTACGGCTATTGTGTGCATGGGCCTGAATTTATGTATGTATGCATATATGTGTGTGTGTATGTATGTGTAAATATATATCTGTGTAGGCATGTATGTCTGAAATCACTAGTGAGTTCCACTGTTAGTATGTAGTCCCGTACAACCTGTCTCCTGGTCTGCTATCGCTGACAAAACCTGTATCACTACCAGAATAACTTAATGAGGAAGGTTACTTGTCTGAGAAAAAAAGCACTTTGTTGCTACTCAGTCGCTGACATAACGTAGGATCAACTGGGCTATAGAAACAGTGCATGAGGACAAAGGAATGCAGGTGCAAATGGGAAACAAGTGTGTTGTGCGACCTCTTGAGTGTGACTGATTTCAGGTACAAGTCAGTTCATCATCCGGAAACAGAAAAAATACCCACTGTCTTCTACGTGTCCGACCAGCCATGATCTTTCTTTCTTGGCCTGACTGCTGACTGCCAACATGTCTATCTCCTATGTCCCTGCCTTTAGGCTTCTTTCACTTTATATACGCCAGTTCAATTTGATTCGTCCTCAGTCGAAAGACACCTGTTGTTATATTCTTGTTGTTTGTATTTGTAACTGTGTATCATGTTCTCCGTTTCTTGTCTTTGTTGCTGTACACATTCTCTAGGTTTCTTACAAAAAAATCTAATGCTCTTAGCTTAGACATTTTGGGGGGCACCCACATCCAACAGTCTCAATTGTAACTGCCCGAAAATTTAAGGACATTTGGTAACTCGACTGCAGAAAGAAGGCTACGAATGATATGTCTATTTTTTTCCCTGCCCTTCTAAATGTTTTTCCTGTCCGCCTTTGTATCGTCTGTCCGAATGTTTTATGAGTTTTTGTTCCATTATATATATATATATATATATATATATATATATATATATATATTATATATATATATATAATATTAGGGTAATAAGAATATAAAAACATTTTATTACCAGTGGCCTAGCGCAAGAAAAATTTAGTTAATAGACTATATATTATTCATATAAAATAACGTGTACACGATATATATATATATTATATATATATATATATATATATATATATATATATATATATATATAGGCTTTCTATTATATATTTATAATAGAAAACACATGCCCATGGTGCTACGTAGTGAGACTGAACCCGCGAAAACAGGCGATTGCAGAGTAAGCCTCTTAAGAACATAGCCATGCCTGCAAATATATATATATATATATATATATATATATGAATGTATGTATGTATGCATGTATGTATGTATGTATGTATGTATGTATGTATGTGTGCATACACACACATGCATATATATATATATATATATATATATGTGTGTGTTTATTTATCTGTGTATGTGTGTGTATATATATATGTATTCCCATCTATGTGTATGATGCAAGAGTGGAGGTAGTTTATTGGTGATTGCAAAGTCAGTGAGACAAAGAAAGAAGCAATGATCCTCGGTCTAAACTCCGCGAGAAACACTTTCACCATTGTCAAACATAAACATTAATGAACGAACGCCAAATATGATATTTATATTTCCCCTCAAGTATAAATATATAGAGAGAGATGTATTTTCTACTCCCACCCAGCATCATACATCACTTCTCTCTCGTCTTTTACTTGCTTATTCTCGATTCAACTTTGCCAGTTTCCATTGTCGCTTCTATTTTTCTTCTCCATCGTAGTAGTTCAATAACATTTATTACAAAACTATACAAGACAATACCATTACATTGAATCAAAATGGTTTATTGAACCATTCTCCATTCTTGTTCGACGCTGTTTAATGTCTAAATGCGGATCTCGACCGCAATTGTAGCATATGATAGAATGTTAGTTCGAAACCTATTATATTAGTATTGTTGTTGCTATTGCTGTTGTTGCCTACAGTTCGGTTTATTTATATATTTATATATTTTTTTTCTGCGTTCCTCCTCCCGTGATGTATTTTACCACTTAGTGGTTGTATATCGAGCAAGCTGTATCAAATATAGACACAACATAGATCTAAATAGCGAGATACAATGAATAACTGAATGCGTTGCAGCGAATGCATGACTGCGTCGCCTCCTCTACGTCACATCTGACACACAATATTACGAATTCAATGAAGCATACAGGCTATTGTAAACATACTGCCTACCCCTCATAGACACACTAACACACACACTCGTATGTATATACATATGTATATCTGTATATATATATATGTGTGTGTGTGTGTATATGAGTGAGTGCGTGTATGCATGTACATATATACGTATGTATATATATATATATATTTATGTACATATAGATGTATGTATGTATATATATATATATATACATGTATATATACATATATATATATATATATGCATATGCATATATATATATATATGCATATACATATATATACATATATATATGCATACATTAAGATATGCAAATATATATATATACATATACACAGACATAACATATACATACATATATGTGTGTGTACGTGTGTTTGTATGTATATATTTACATATATATAGTATACATATATACATACATATACATACATATATAGATATGTGTGTGTGTGTGTTTATATGCATATATATACACATATATATATATAATATATATATATATATATATATATATATATATATATATATATATATATATATACATATATACACGTTGCAGTGTATGTTGCTGCCATATTGGATACTGCCAGGATCATTTTCTTTCTTCTGTTCTCTGATTCCTTTTCGGTTTTGGAGTTTGTAGACGAAGAACGTTGGGGGGGGGGGGGGGCGGTTACGTTGCGGGGTGGGGGTGGGGTACTTGGTAGGTTTTGAATATATCTATATTTCCTGCCGTTGCTTTAATTTTCGTCTCGTATTTGAATAATAAATTCGCTGTATATAATGAGAATAGGATTTATACTTTCTAAAATTGTTGTCGTTTATTTAATAAGTTCAACTTTCTGTAGAAATATAAGAAAAATAAATGGAAAATGAAATGAAGGTAATACAATAAGATATCAGACCGTTTTCTTCAAAAATTGTATTAAATTCAAATTTCACAAAACGTTTCCTGCAAGAGACGAAAATTTCTTTTCACCTGTAATTGCACTCAGCTTGTAAACAATTATTATAGTTCGCCACTTCTACCCTATATCTATTATTTTTTACCTTTTTAATTTATATATTTTATTTATAGTTTCTTCTTATTTTGGCCTACAATATTCACATTTTTGTCTTTTATTTTTACTTTCAGTATCGTTTTCTTTTTTTTTTTTCTTTTTCTGTTTTTCTTTTGTTTGTCTTTTGTTATCTTATTCTTTATTTCATGTTCTGCCATTTATTGCTGGCAGCACATTTATTAATAGCATTTTCAGCTGGCAGTAAAATACAATAAAATTCTATGAAGTAAATTGTAAATCAAATTAAATGTTCAAACAAATATCGTTTCATACAAGAAGCACACATCTTGACGCATTTCAATTTTTAACGAAACTTAGTTGAATCGCCCCCCCCCCCTCACTATAGCCACCCCTCCTCACTCCCAACTGTTTATTATACATTTCAGTTTTAGACTAATCATTTATATTTTGACACAGTTTTA
>NC_042997.1:109197046-109249546 GCF_006345805.1 Octopus sinensis | reverse complement strand
TTGTAAGTGTATAGAAAGCCATGTAAAGGTGTTCCTACCCCCTCGTAGAATGGTGTAAGAATTGAATGTGAGGTTGCCTTGAAATGAGCCATGTTATTGTTCTCATAATTGTAAGAATTTGATAGTCGTGGAAGGCGATGTAAAACGTTCGCAGGTGAATAGGGTCTCTTCGTTTTGCACGAACGGCAGCGGATGTGCTGTTACAAAACTTGATGCTGTGTTAAAAGAGAGTGGATTTCATATGTAGGCAAGAGAGGAATGAAGCATGGGTAAGTAAATATGTGTAATTTATAAAATATAGAACAATAGCATCTACTCACCATATGTCAGACCGGCAAGACTGTAGTGGTGCTGATTAGGTGAATCACAATACAGCAGTGGAGATGTTTTCATTGATGGGCGTTTTGATTAAATTTGTTGTTGTATAAAATGATCTGTTGATTAGTTTCGAAAGTGTATGTTGCGATCGTGTTGTCGCTCATGTAAACTTTAACAATGAGAGTGTAGATGTAGGGGGTAGATGTGTCGTGTACGTTGGATATAGAAGATGAGGCTGGTGGTTTGATGATGAATGGATAGAAATAGAGTTGAGCGAAGGACAGGTGTTGGTTAAGTGTGAATTAATGTAATGAAACGCCTAGAAATGTAAATGCCGTCATAAAAGAGAGTCGTATGTAAGTGAAATACTAACGTGTTTGAAAATGATGAAACGTAGTAATCCTATAAAACCTCCTTGTACACAATGTTTTTTGTTTTTCGTTGTGGAAGGAATGCGAAAGCATCACTGTTGCTGCCGACACGTGAGCAGCCAACATAAAGCTGACCATGAGAGAACATGGCTCTCCCAAATGTATTCCCGCCACAGACAGTGTTTGACCCTGCGCTTTGTTAATTGACATTGCGAAACATGGCCTTACTGGGAACTGGGACCTCCGAAATATGAAAGGTAGGTCTGCTCCTGATGGAAAAGATGCATCCTAGGTATGAGCACAACGTTGCCTCGACCGCACCCTGTGATAATGGTGGCCTCAATCAGATTTGGAGATAAGGACTTAACGATCAAACGTGTGCCATTACATTGTTTTGGGGGAACCAAATTTCTAATGAGCATTATAGGGGCACCAACTTTAAGTTTGAGAATGTGTGGTGGTAGTCCGGGGGGCTCAAAGGAATTGAGTACCTCTATTGGATAATTGATGACGTCGTCTGGGTCAGGAGTTGTATCAATAGACTTATATACATAGACATCCCCAGGAATGAGTTTTAGCATTTCATCATTAATATGGTGAACAGTTTTATTCCTCGGGGCCAGAATAGCCCTTTGGCCAATCCAATCCATATTCTGATAATTAGCTTGTAGATCTGGGAAGACTGCATCTCTGAGATCAGAAGGCGTGTTATCAATGGTACAAATGGAATCGATGGCAATATTACCATTTTCATCCCCTGGTATTTTGCCTTCGCCAAGTGCAAGGAGGGTGTGAGAAAATGCTGCTGATGTGATATCACGTCGCATATGAGCACGCATATTGGTGTGAAGTTTGAGAGTCTTCACCAGTGGCCACAATGTGGATGACTTAAGACACGCACTTACAGCATCAGCTCTAGTCCCTTTGGGAATAACGGGAAGTGTTTGTCGGAAGTCCCCTGAAAGAAGAAGTGTTATGCCTCCCATGGGAGCTGAAGAGTGTTTGATGTCTCTGAGAGATCTATCTAGTGCCTCAAGAGCACCTCTGTGGGCCATCGTGCATTCATCCCAAACGATAAGCTTGCATCGTCTGAAGACTTCTGCCTGATCGGAGCTGTTACTGATGTTGCAAGTTGGTGTCTCAGTCTTCGCTAAGTCAAGTCGGAGTTTGAAAGTAGAGTGAGCTGTCCTGCCGCCTGGCAACAAAGTAGCCGCAATTCCAGATGATACCACAGCTAGGGCAATGCCTTGTGTTCGCCTAATCTCAGCCAATATTAATTTGTTGACAAAAGTTTTCCCAGTGCCCCCAGGAGCGTCTAGGAAAAAAATGTCCCCAGCTTTGGCCCGGACTGAATTAACAACGGAGTTGTAAGCGAACTTCTGTTCTGGAATGAGCTTTGGCTCATTGTCGGCTATGTACTCGGCAAGCTCGTCAACATTAAAACATGTCTCACGCAGCAAATGTGAAGACAGAGTGTTTGTGCCTTCCCGGTTTGTTGAAGGTAGGCCATAGACCGGCAAGGCACTACCGCCCATATCGAGTACAGTATCTTCGATTTCAAGCAGCGCCCTGTTGTAAATGAGGTCAGTGTACCCGACCTCCATTGATGGATGTAGCGATTGAGCGTGATGCAGGAAATCTTCAGACATATCATCTTTGTAGGTAAGCCATAAATAGGCGGGATTAGCCAAGTCACACCATAGTAATAGAATAGCGAAAAGCGATCTGATTTTTTTAGGGGATTTTAATGAAACACCTTCTGCCATAGTGGCGCCCCATTGTGAATCATCCTCCAAAAGTCGACGCCGAAAACAGGCTTCACGGAAAGTATCACATAATACACCATCAACAGTTCTGATGTCTTGAAAACTTTGTGGGCCTAAAACCTCATAGAGGAGAAGGCGCAGGTGAAAACAGTCATGTTGATTTGGAGGTACAGTGTAGACTCTTCCTAGACAACTGTTAAACTTGACACCAGGATGTCCTAATGGCTCACCCCTGTCACACACATACACACACACACACAGACACACACGCACAGACACACGCACACACACACACAGACACACACACACGTTAGCTTACAATGTCTGTCAACAATTGACACTGTCGTATATATTAGCGTGTCTATGTGTCTAAAGAGGAAGTTGGAGTAATAGGCAGAGTAAAGGCTTCAAAGTGAAATGTTAAAATATTGAGTTTTCTCGAATTTTGTCTTAATTGGGGGTGAAATTGAAAGAAATATATTATGGCATGAGCGAATGGAGTACTTTGAAAAATCTTAGGTAAATTCTAATTGAAGAAATTGTGTGAGGAGTAAATGGTTATGTATTTATTTGTTTCTGTTTGCTGTGTTTTTTTATTTTTGAGTAGTGGTTTAAATACTTTCAGTTTAGTCTTCCTCAAATCACTCTGTCGCTATTTACTTTCATTTTATTCGTTGCACACTGTGTGTGTGCGTTTGCGTGTGGTGTAAACCAGACTAAGAAAAGCATTTGACACACACACCAGAATGTGAGTTTTCTGTAAATTTTGCTTAATTGGAGTTTAAATTTTAAAAACTGGACCTGGCATGACGCGATGCATTCTACTCTTAAAAATGCTAGGTAAATTGTAATTGAAGAAATCCTATATTGTAGATTTCTATAACTCCCAAAGGGAGGCAGATAAAATCTGCCTTTTATAATAAGGTATATATATATATATGTAGGGTGCGGATGCTATTTGAGGACACCTGCATATTTTATTTGACTAATTTCTATCGAACTTCTATTTCAGAAAATAACCTTGGCAGCCCTTATGCTTACTAATGAAATGAAAAGGCATGCTGTGATTGTGGCTTTGAAAGCTAAGCGTGCTGCTTCAGAAATCTTTCGTTTTCTGAAAGTTGCAAGATCTTTTGTCAACAAGATTCAATCTGAGTTAGAGAAAGAAGATGGAAGCGAGTAAAAACATTCCAAACGCTCTAATTTTATAAGCATACCGCGTTTATAAACGATTTCAACCTCGTGCAGAGGCAGTTATTGATGCTTATGGTGGTTTTATTGAATGAAATCATGAAATTGATAATTTAGCTTTCTATTTATGTTATTTTTATAATAATTCAGTTTTTTTTCTTTTATTACATAAGCGTCCTTTTAAAACCATAAATATGTCCTCAAATACCGTCCGCGCCCTATGTGGGCACCTTGAGCATGTGCCTTCTATTAAAACTACCGGACGACCAAAGCCTTGTGAGGGAATTTAGTAGATGGAAACTGAAAGAAGCTCGTCGCATTTATATATATATATACATATATAGCAGCCAAAAATTTGGCTATTTCTTCTACTGCAAGAAAAGTCTCCCAGACAACGCGTACTCAGAAATAACTCACATAGGTATACGGGAAAATCAACGAAAGATCACATCCATATGAGATCACCCGAGGACAAGCCTGTTTCTGGATTATTTGACTAAACGCCAACATTTCCTTCATCAGCTCAGAGATTTCTTCTGATTTGAATTTGAAAGTACTAAAAATCAAACATACCCGTCCGATATGAGTAACACCGGACAAACCATGCCAGACCACCAGTACCAGCGAATCCAAAAATACAAATGTCCACCCACGTGAGCTACAGAGTAGTGCATTCCTACAGAGACAAAACTGTAGTTAAAATTTTTGATTTTCGTTGATTTTCCCTTATACCTATGTGAGTTATTTCTGAGTATGCATTGTCTGGGAGAATTTTCTTGCAGTAGAAGAAATAGCCAAATTTTTGGCTGCTATTTCTAAAAAGTTCAGTATGTGGTAAAGTAAATTATTTTACTTTACCCTATTTTTATAAAGTATATACTTACATATATATATATATATATATAATATATATATATATATATATATATATATATATATATATATATTTATAATATATATACATAATATATATTATATGTGTGTCTTTGTGTCTGTTTGGTCCGCACAACCGCTTGACAACCGATGTTGGTGTGTTTATCTCCTCGTAACTTAGCGGATCGGCAAAACAGACCGATAGAATAAGTATTAGGCTTCCACAGAATAAGTCCTGGGGTCGATTTATTCGACAAAAACACAGTTTAAGACGGTGCTCCGGCATGGCCGAAGCGAAATTATCGAAACAAGTAAAAGAATAAAAGAATAAAAGAATATTAAAAACGCCAGGATTTATATGAGAACTCTTTCAATTTCATGCCCGGACAGTAGAGTAATGGGGCGGGCTTGTATAGCATGCCCGTATGCTATGCTGCAATCGTCCATGCTGAGAATAAACATATCAGCTCTCTGAGAAAAAGCAAGCAACGAAAATTTTAGGAAAATAAAAAATAAGAAATAAGTGGAAATTTTACCGGTGAGTGTATTACATTATAAGGCACAAAAAAAAAAATTACTTTCCCCAGACACAACAGAATATGCTTCAACACCCGAACTCGCATAAAGAATCTTGCAAACCAAATCCAAAAACGAAATATAAAAAAGAAAGAGAAAAAAGGAAAACTTGGAGGGGAAGGAATTTAAGCCTGTTAGAAGGAGAATGCTAATAAAATTTTTATTTATGAATTAATAATGGTTTGGTGGGGTTTAATCGGATAGGCTAAAATTCATAAGACTGAATGCCTACGTCGGAGAGGATGCCGTCCTCCAGTTCAATAGTAGAAAATTGTCTTGATACTTGCATCTGGTGCAAATTTCTAACGTGGAGTATTGTAGGTTCATGGGGTTCTAAAATTTAAAAGGCTTTCAGCTATACAAAGCCTGCATTGTCTTGACCAATTACCGTATGGCCTAGTTCGCTCATCCATGCCCCACTTGATAGTATCTGAGGTGATTTTGTCCTTCAGGTTCCAAACGAGGCTAGCTAGTTTAATGATTTTCTTATTTATCTACATGCCGGAAACAAGTCTGGTGTTTAGCGTATTTTTTCTTTTCCATTTTTTTTTGTGGGGTGGAGTCACTTTCATATAGTCTAATAATTTTCTAGCACCTACTGCCTTAACAAGTAAAGCATTATTACAAGCGAGTCACAGTAGGTACACAAATGCAAATATACAACTTCAGGAACCTAGATACTTACCTGCTAGATCAAGCATGCATGGTTAGTTCAGTTGTATACGATGTCGAGGTCACATCTTTATATATTAACAATGGACGACTAATAGCGACATCATTGATTTTGTTTTTATAAACATATCTTTAAGTCAGTGTCTATAACAATTTTAAGAATAATCGGGGCACTCCGTCGGTTACGACGAAGACGGTTCCAGATGATCCGATGAACGGGACAGCCTGCTCGTGAAGTTAACCTGCAATTGGCTGAGAACTCCACGATACGTGTACCTCGCTGAATCTCGAGGAGATTCAGCGTGACACAGAGTGTGACACGGCTGACCCCTTTGAAATAAGGGTACAACAGAAACAACAGGTACAGAGAAAGAGTGAGAGAAAGTTGTGGTGAAAGAATACAGCAGGGTTCGCTAACACCCACTGCCGGAGCCTCGTGGAGCTTTAGGTGTTTTCTCTCAATAAGCACTTACAAAGCCTGCTCTGGGAAACGATCCTACCACTGCGAGTCCGCTCTCCTAACAACTGGGCCATTGCACCTCCACTTAAGAATAATATATATATATATATATATATATACATATATATACAATGTGTGTGTATGTGTTCATTAATGTGTATATACTCAGTCACACGGATATATATACGTGTGCATGTGTGTGATTGTGTGTGTGTGTGTGTGTGTGTGTGTGTGTGTGTGTGTGTGTGTGTGTGTGTGTGTGTGCGTGTGTTGTGTATTTATAAGTGTCCGTAAGAGTGTCGATTTTTAAATCTACGTCTGAACTTGAAAGGAAATAAATATTTGCAACAGACTTTCGTCGAAAACTTTAGAAGCGAAACGCAATTGGAAAGTATTTCAGGTAAAACCCAGGTACAAATTCATTGTACCCTCATAGGTTTCCCTCTGAGTTGGGACTTTTGATAACTGGCACGTGACCAAATATCTCCTTGGAATCACTTAACATACAACTGGTTCTCATCGGATGAGGCTCAGCTATATTCGTGTGTTTACCTTTGATATGATGATGCATAACTTACGCATGTGTTTCTGCATGGTTTCCATATTGTTAATGAGAGGTCGGGGGAGCATCTTGCTATTGAAGAATGTGTGCAAATTTGTGGGTATCTAAGCAAAGTATGTATGTAATTATGTATGGAAGAATGAGTGAGTATATGTATATATGCATGTATATGCATATCTCTCTCTTTCTCTCTCTCACTCTCTCTCTCTCTCTCTCTCTCTCTCTATATATATATATATATATATATATATAATGTATGTATATATATATTATATATATATATATATATATATATATATATATACATATACCCATATATGCATGTATATATACATATATATGTAGGTACGTACATATATGTATGTATATATGCATATGTTTTATTTATTAATTTGTTATGTATATATATATATATATATACATACATACACACGCATATATATGCATTATATATAATATATATAATATATATGTATATATATATATATATATATATATTATATATATATATATATATATATATATATATATGCATTAAGAGTGAAGGTGAGAAACAATGGGCGCGCACTCACACACAAACACACACAGAAATGCGTGTAAACATGAATGAACTATACAATGACGGAAAGTACTTAGTGTACGGTTTTAGTGCTTAATCGTATTATATCTACCTATGAATGCGATCATGTATTTCAGTATGTATGCGTACATATAAGTAAATTGAACATGATAAGGTTACAGTTTAAACAAGCAATATGTAGAGAGGTAAGCCTAAACTTACCTGGGTGAGTAAGTCGGTATGTGGGTGGGAGGTGAAAAGAAGGTAGGTGGGGAAATAGGTAGGGAGGGAAATAGAGATAGGTATGTAGATAGGTAAGGAGTTGAGTTGATAAGTAAGTAGATTGGTAGATGGCTTCGGTTCACATACATAATAAACACACACACACTTGTGCGCGCGCATGCAAACGTACATACATGTATGGCGTGAGTGTGTGTATGTGTATCTGTGAGTGTAAAGTATGTGTGTGTGTTTGTATAGTTTATTAATGTCTGAATCTGCTAGGAGTTTTATTCTGACCAACGCGCTACCGATTATTCGCACGCTTGAAATAAAGAAGCAGAGTGGTATGGAGAAAAGAAAATTTTCGGAAGAACATCGCGAGACGAATAGTCATAGATATTTGATTGGTTCTCGAAACATCTTTGGACAAACTCGAAGTACTGGACGCAGTACATTGAGCGGAGTGTATTTTAATTACGGCCTGGACCTTCAGCTAGCAAATCATAAGTCATACGTTCTATTTGAGAGGAGAATCACTGAATTCTTTTCTGCTATACTGTATATGTGCGCGCGGGCGTGTGTAAGTACATCCCTCTCTCTGCCCTCCCTCTCTCTCTCTCTATATATATATATGTATATGTATTTATTTATGCATGTGTGTGTATTGCCACAGATGGAGGAAGCAGGTTACGGAGGGGATCGACACTTTTGAGAGAGCACATATCCAGCATGAAGAACTTAAGCGAGCTGCGCGAAAGCGCACGGCTCGTATAGTGAATGGGGAAAGCTTGGTCTGCAATGTTTGCAGTCGTGTATGCTTGTCAAGAGCAGGGCTCCTTAGCCACCAACGGAGCGGCAAATGCAAAATATAAGTTAGCCCTAGAGCGCACAATGTTCCTGAAGGTCGTCAATGGTCTTCCTCGGTCACGAGTGGACGGCCATCATGTATGTATATATATATATATATATAAGAGAAATAATAGATAACGTATGATTATATATATATATATATATATATATATATACATGCATATATGGGTACAGGACATCACCAACGGTGCTAATAACATGAAACATGGAAAACAGGACAAGTAAACACAGAAAAGGGACCCTTCATCAGGTTTTGGCTGTCTATCTACTCTTCATGTATTTATAATCAACGGATGAGATCCTGAATTTTCAGTGTAGTAGAGACTTAGCAGTGCTAAAATGAATCAAACTTCGACTCCTGTGTCTTTAATAATGGCTACTAGATAGAGATCCAATTGAGCAGATAGAGAGGGGCGGGGTTATGTGGTTAAACAAATTAAAAATATTAAATACAACAGTTTGGGTATGAAATTCAAAATGTGTGAAGATGTATACATGTAAAACAAGAGAAGGTTCACATTTAAGTATAAATATAGAGATGTTTATGTGAATAGAGGACAAACGACTGGGAAAATTAAAAGCGTAGAAGAAAGGTGTTAAAGTCCAGCAGCTGTTTCTAGGGGTGGCGGAGTCATCGTCTTTACGTTTCTCTGTCGTTTGTACTCTCTGTAAGTTGGATATATTAATATAAATATTTATATATTTATACTTAAATATTCAACGACTGAAAGCCTCCACTTTTTGCTTCCTCTCGTTTTGCATGTATACATATATACATATTTGGTGATTCATATATATATATTGATAGAAATGACAAGACAACTAAAAATGAAAGAGACCTTGATATTATACTAGTTCCAGGCGTAAATAGCCCCAAATCAGCGACTTTTCTGTTGTGCAACATCGACGATGCTCAGAAAGGAAACCAACAGTTGTGGTCAAACACCTGTCCTTCACAGAAAAACTTTGTCCAAGCCTGTGTATGCACTTGCAAAGAAATAGTCAACTCATATACATAAATACATGTTTGTGTGTGTGTGTGTGTGTGTGTGTGTGTGTGTGTGTGTAACCAGAGTGCTTATATGCTCCACAAAAGCATATGAGAGGTACTGTCGGGGTAACTGTCGCAGCATACTAACACAACCCCCACTTTTAAATGGAGATAAATGTTACGCTTTGGTATCAATACTGCTTTTGATGCGTTAATTATGTGTGTGTGTGTGTGTGTGTGTGTGTGTGTGTGTGTGTGTGTGTGTGTCTGTGTCTGTGTCTGTGTATGCACTTATATATGTCTGTGTGTATAGATATATTTATATGTATGTTTATATATATATGTATGTGCGTATGTACGTCTATCTTTTTGTCAGTCTGTCCGTGTGCATGTATGTATATGTGTATGCATGTATGCACAAGTCTGGCTTAAAACTAAAATGTAGACGGTCATTCTGGAACATTCCATACGTTTTAATTGTTGATTATTGATTGATTACTGAGTACCAGTAATAAGATATGAATAGTTAATTAGCTAATTATTAGCTAATTATTAGCTAATTAGGTTACCAGTTTTTTTATTACAAACCTTAGTATTAAAAAGTAATACAAAATAAACAGATGGAGAAATTTACTAAAATCTGTTCCACTTTACAACGACCTTATTCTAAGAAAGGAAGGAATTGCCTCTAGATGGCGTTGGTAGATACAAATGGAATGCAGACATTGTATTCTAGGCCACACTAAGTTAAACTCGATGCTCGGAAGAGCAATAAGCTTCGAGGATGTGCATAGCCAGTGAGAGAATCGCTGAGCGATCCCTGCACTTGCTAGAAATAGCAACCAAATCAACCTGAGCCTTTACAAAGTTGAGTAAGAAGCACACATTCGACATTGAAGAATGGAGTCCCAGGCTCGACTATATCTGCAAAAACGGAATGGTCCTACAATGGAACTGTTTTGGGGCAGTCATATATAGATAAACCTTCTTTGTAGGACTTCTCTGACCAGATTCCAAACCACAAGTCGAACAAAAACATCAATTATTTCTTTAGAAAGACATTCCCTTGGTGAGAATAAGATACAGATTGAAGACGGTTTCCCTCTAACATATATTTTGATTTGAAGTAGGAAAATGAGAATATCCTGTAAAATATAGGATGAAAACAACTGGCAATAGGGCGCCACTCTACATTTATAAACCAACGTTTTGCGAAGCATTTTATAAAGTGAACGCAATCCGAGATATTTGTGATACGTTATTTCTCCTCAGGCTGTAGATAAGATTATGATACCCCTAAGCTAATTACGAGCCTGATAAATATACCGTGTGATCGATGCCATGCCAGCAGATCACACTGGCTTTGTGTTTTTCTTATTATCATTATTGTTATGTTATATTTTATTTTGCTGAATAAACTGACGAGAAACGGACACGTAGCTTATCCAGTTGCAACAAGTCTTTCACAAGACCAATAAATCCGACTCCAGAATCATGGCGGAGACAAGAATCTTTATGAGATTTCAAGTGTGAACAAGTGTGAAAGAAGGAAAATGATCTTCTCAGCCACCCAACCCTCTGTTTCTTCTCGATATTTCTCCATTTTTATCCTATCATTAATATATATATATGTATATATATATATATATATATATATATATATATATAATATATATATATATATATTATATATATATATTATAGTATATATATATATATATATAGTATATATATATATTATATATATATATATATATATATTATAATATGTAATAGACATACAAGACACACACGCATACCAACACAACACACACACACATCCATATTCCTATCTCCGACCATCCATGACTCTATATTCCGTTTCCATTGCTGTTTAAATATTCTCAAATGCTTTCACATTACAGACGTTTCTCCACACTTCTTCATCTCTCCCCACTCTCTACCTTTTTCTTTTCCCATTCCCCATCATTTCTTTCTTTCTCTCTTTCTCTCTTTACACTTCTGTCACTCACATCTGAATCTTCAGTGCTTTAAAACTTTTACAATTCCCATTATCTATCTATCTATCTATCTATCTATCTATCTATCTATCTATCTATCTATCTATCTATCTATCTATCTATCTATCTATCTATCTATCTATCTATATCTATCTATCTATATCTATCTATCTATCTATCTATCTATCTATCTATCTATCTATCTATCTATCTATCTATCTATCTATTTGTCTATCTATCCATCTATTTATCTATCTATCTATCTATCTATCTATCTATCTATCTATCTATCTATCTATCTATCTATCTATCTATCTATCTATTTGTCTGTCTATCTATCTATCTATCTATCTATCTATCTATCTATCTATCTATCTATCTATCTATCTATCTATCTATCTCAGTCTATCTATCTGTTTCTCCATCTATCCATCTATCTATTGTCTCTACTTTTCTGCTCATATCCCATTCCATAACACACGTTCTCCTGTTCCGGAGACAGAAAACTGATGACTAATCGCAAACCTTGCGCCGTGTATTTGTACGACAATTGAGCTAAGGCTGTGTGAACATCAAATAGTCACTCCTTAAACGTTGTCTCTCACTCAGCATTTCTTGTACAACTAATCTGATTACGTTCTCAGCCAATTCCGCTCTTCTTAAAGATGTGTATTCCTCTGCATTTGCCTCCATGGTGTGTCTGTAAATGTACTTTGGTATATTTCTGTTATTTTATGTGTGTTTATGGATGCTTTTAGAACCGTGTGACGTGAGCACGCATTAATGTTTATTGATGTATGTTTGTGCAGGGTAACTGCAAGCTGAATCACACACACACACACACACACACACACACACACTCAAACACACCACACACACACACACACACACACACATTAACATACCCAGAGAATTACAAACACACGTACACATATAAACACGAGATCTTATAAATGTTATGTGAAAAATAGACACACATATGTATCAAGATATTTATAAATAATTATGTATATAAATATATACGCTAATATATACACATACACACACATATATACATGTACATGTTTGTATTCGTGTGTACATATATGTATATGTATATATATATGTATATATATATATATATGTATATATATATATACACACACACTCACACACATGTATATTTATATGTATGTATGTGTATATGCATGTATGTATATGTATATGCACACAGGTGATTCTATGACTACAGATGCATGCATACATGCACTAATTATATGTACATGCATGTTTTTGCATGTGTTTTTGTGTTTGGTCTCATCTATGAATTTACGGTCGCTTTTAGAAAATTCTCAGCGTTATATATATATATATATATACATGCACATTTGCATGCATTATATAAATATATATATATGAATATATATACACACACATCTATCTCTATCTATCTATCCATCTATCTATCTATATATACATATATATGATATATATGTATATATATATACATGTATGTATATGTATACGTGCGTGTATGCTTGTATGTGTGCGTATATATATATATACATGTATATGTATATATATATATGTATATATATGTTATATATATATATATCTATATATATATATCTATATATATATATATATATATATATATATTATATATATAATATATATATATATATATATATAAAGTTAATCCAAACAAGAAAACAAAAAAACAACAACGCAAGGATGTGGAACAAATAAAGTATTATTGGACGCTCAAGATTCGTACACATACACTCATAAGTATATATATAGATATTTATACATGTACATATACAGACTGATATAAATATGTGTGTGTGCGTCTGCGTGTGGTTGTATATTTGTATTTGTGTATACATGTATGGCGCTACGTTCGTATACAAAGTGAGCGTTTGTACGCATTGCATGCATACAACTGTGTGCGTATGTACATACGTATCATATGTATATATGTATGTGGGTTGGTTCCTGTAGAAAGTGAGCGTTTGTCAAAGTGAAATTCTACATCTTTTCCCAAATACTGCAACATTAGACGAATATATAAAACAATTTATCAATTTATTCCTAAATCTTTGTGCGCCCAACTTGTAGAACTTTTCTCTCTCTCTCTCTCTCTCTCTCTCTCTCTCTCTCTCTCTCTCTCTCCTCCTCTCTCTCTCTCTCTCTCTCTGCTTCGCTGGCAGTTTGATTCTTTCAAGTGGTCGTTTTTGTTATATTTGTTTTGTTTTTGTTTTTTTTTCCATTTTTATTTCAGAACCTTAAATGTATATTCGCTGATTGCATTTTAATAAATAACTCTTCAATTCGCAGCAATTGTAACCTTAATTTCTTTTTGCACCGTTAATTAAAACCATAACTTCTGGATATCAAATGTTTCAATTTGCAATTTAGGCAAATTACTGCGCTTCGATGGTGATGACGATGATGATGATGATGATGATGATGATGATGATGATGATGATGGTGACGATGATGATGATAGTGACGATGATGATGACGATGATGATGATGGGGACGATTATGATGATGGTGATGGTGTTGGTGTTGGTGTGGTGTTGTTGTTGTTGTTGTTGTTGTTGTTGTTGGTGGTGGTGGTGGTGGTGGTGGTAACGAGAATAATGATGACGAAAAGGAAGAGGCTGATGATTACCATGACGACAATGATGATGATGTCAACTAAAAACTTCCTAACTAGCAGTCGCTAACATATTTGCGATGTTTGGTTTGCAATTAAATGGTTCTGAGTTCGATACCACTGCGTGGTATCCTAGGCCAATATCTTCCATTATTTTTTTGGCTACTCAAAAAATGGGACTTCTTTGATGGAAAATGTACGAAGATCTATTGCCTGTGTATGTGCGTGCGAGAGGAGGTGGGGGGCGAACTTAAGGCTAGTTAAAATATGTTTGCGGCATATTTTAATGTCTGAAGGCAAATTCACTGCACAGCAATCAGCCAGCAGCGAAACGATGATGGCGTCTCAAAGTATGTGTTTTGGATCGAGGAATAATTCGCGAGTTTTTTTTTTTTATATAACAAATTTTAAAATGGACGCAGAAATAAAACGCATCGGCAAAATGTTTTGTTGTTTGAAAGAGAATGTTTTGCTCTACAGGACAGTGTGTTTTGATTTTTTTTTAGTTTCATTGATTTTTGTGTATTTTCAGAATATTAAAATGGAATGTCAAGTGGACAAAACTGAGCCTTTTCCACACCATTTGCTTTTGCATTTAATCGAGGTGTTAAACCTGCCGAAGCTTATCGTGAGATTTGTGCTGTGTGTGGCGAAACAGCAATGCCTCAAAGTACCACCAGCCGTTGGTTTTCGCGCTTCAAAAATGAGAATTTTGACCTGAAGGACGGATCAAACATCGGTCGACCACTTGAGTTCGATGAAGAGCGATTGAATCAATTTCTTCACGAAAATCCACGTCAAACGACCAGAGTAATGGCGGAACAGATGGATTGTGATTTTTAAAAAAACTGTGGTGAACCACCTTCATACAATGGGCAAGGTTCATCGCACTCAATTGGTCGAGTGATGTGTGATCCGCTCTTGAGGTGGGCGGTACTTTGAAGCATTGCTCCTTCTCCATACACAGTACAAATCTCACGAGCAGCTTCGACGGGCATAACACATCGATTAGATGCAAAAAGCAAATAGATAGACAGACAATGGTGGGTGGGTGGTAAAACACAGGGGCACACACACAAACACACACACACACACACACACACACACACACACACATATATATATGTATACGACGGGCTTCTTTCAGTTTTCATGTACCAAATCCACTCACAAGGCTTTGGCCGCCCCGAGGTTATAGTAGAAGACACTTGCTCTAGGTGCTACGCAATGGGACTAAACTCGGAACCATGTGGTTGGGAAACTATGAAGTTTTTTCTTTACTGGTTTCAGCATAGAGACTTCGGCCACGAGAGGGCTCTGCTTACAAGGGATTGAGTAGAACACATCGACCCTAATATTCATTTGAACTTGGAGATGCATTTTATCCCTAATTATTTGACGTACTGCTAAGTTGCAGCATTTTTAACGACACAACGTATAAACACGAACGCATATATACCCACACATAGAGGTACACACATACACTGGAAATATATACATGTATGTTTATACTCGTAAATGTATATGATATATATATATTTCAATAGGTAAATGAATTATCCTATGTTTATCGTCAGCATTGAAAATTCGTTGAACCGATACCAGGGTAGAAAATTCGCGTCAGAAACACGGTTGAAGCGATCTGTCCAAGGGTAGAAACTTCGGGTTAATTTGCAGAAATTTGTGTGTTATATATGAATAAATGAAAGAATGGAGTCGAACGAAGATGTTAACAAAATTCCTTTACTCTCGACATATGTTTCGAAGACCACATGCTTTCATTCCAAAGGAATAAAGGGTGTATGATGCAATCTTCTCATCAGGAAAGAAAGGGAGCCTCTCTCGGCAACAAAACAAACAAAAATTTCGATGACTGCCAACATGGTAAACAAAACGACAACAAGTGATATTTTAAAAAAACCGTTAGAAGATTTGACGTCAAAGTTAGATAGTAGGAAGAGAAGGCTTAAAGGAATGATAGGTAGGGAACCAGTGGAAAGAGAAGGGTATGTTGATTAAGAAAGTTCAAAGGCTTAGGAAAGAATTTCACTATTGAAGTGGAGTGTATGTTAAGCTAATTGTTCAAAGCACGATGCCTATCATAATCATTTGTAAGAGTAAAAAGTATGTTTCTGCCAGTGCTTACATTTATAGGATTTCTCTATGAGCGTATTTACAAGGGGAACTTGAAATCTATATTATTGTCTTTAAGACGCCAAACTAATTTACTTAGCCCTGTACTATGTCGTTGTTTACTATCCCTGAATGTTGAATAATGGTTTGAAATTCTCTTGGATAACTGGGAAGAGGACGCTCCTATATAGAAGAAGACATCGGTACCAGAGGAGTTTCTACACTGGTAAATAGAATTCTCGATCTTAGAATTACTAGACAAAAATTTAATTCTGTTGGGGTTGTCCTCCGTGATCGAAACGAAATTTTTATTGCTATGATTGTTGTTACTATTATTATTAGCGCTAGCAACTCCACTATTCGTATTATTGTTAGTATTATTAATGGTAATACAATCAGTAATTTCTCCGTTATTGTTATCACTATCAACATTACCATTGTTATTAACACGACTGATACTATTATTAATATTATCATTGTTAACACTATCGCTACTACCATTGCTATTACTATTAATACTATTCCTATTAGTATGACTGTATGATGGGTTGGAATTAGTAAGATTTATGTTGGAACTCCCGGGTAAAGAATCTCTATTTATCAGCTTGGTATTGTGAGAAGATATAATTTGTGAAAGATTTCTAGTGTTAGAGAAAGCGATTCTTACTATGTGAGAATTGATAATAGAATAATATCTAGAATTTCTGGGAAAGTTCCTAGCGACGGCTTCACGGAACTGTAAGGGAAGGTTCGATTTAATTTGTTTACCGAAAGGTATTACGAACCAGATACTGTTCTTAGTGGCCTTTGACTTGTACGTAGAGTTATTTGTGAAAGTAAGAGGAAAATTACTGGGTTGAAAATTTGGGGTTGAACGGCGCTTACCTCCCTTGGTCCGTAAAGAATTTATATTTTGCATAGTGTTGCTGGCACTATTAGAATTAAAACTACTATTCCTATTACAAGTAACTATTCTATCTGGAGAAGCAGATGTTGGTTTAGAATGAGCTGAATCTATGTATGACACTTTCTCCTTATAGCCGGCTTTTGCCAAGGCGGCGTTATAAAAGCCTGCGATTTGGTTAAAGATGTCAACATTGGCAGATAATTTAGAAAGTCTCAAAGATATGTTTTTGACTAAATTATCAGTAACGGGCTTGGCATGATTACTGTAAAGGCTAATATACTTAAGATTTGTGGAGGGTTTATGGTAAGGGAAGTATGAATTATTTTGTAAATTGAGGGTAATGTCTAAGAAGTTGGCTTTAGTTAACTCATGGTCAAAAACGATGTGCAAGCCCATTCTACCAAAAAACCTAACCTATTTTTAACCTTCTGTATTTTTTGGTTTGAGACATTTTGGAGGTAAAGCAGACAATCGTCGCGATAAAGACCTCCACAGATGTCCGGGAATTAGTCGGCCATTTCATAAAGAATATAAATTCCGACCAAATCGGCTATCTGGGCGCTGTCTGTACTTCCTATTAGTACATCGAACGCATTAGGGGTATCTCTGCGGACCCACAACTTGCTATCGAACTGGATGAAGGATTTCCTAGCAGTCAATATCACATTAATTTCTCCCCTGGACATCTGTGGAGGTCTTTATCGCGATGATTGTCTGCTTTACCTCCAAAATGTCTCAAACCAAAAAATACAGAAAGTTAAAAATAGGTTAGTTAGGTTAAAGGCACCAGAATTTGGTATGGTATTATCCATATAATTCAAAATGGGATGATTATAGTCAAAATAAGCAACAAGGATATCCAGAGGTAATGCAGTACCTCTGGATATCCTTGTTGCTTATTTTGAGTAGTATGTGACCTCGTCTGTATCACTATCGATTTTTTTCCCGTCTTCCCTTCTCGGGATCTTTCCTTCTCCTATGTTTCCGACGAAGAGCTCCGCTCGAAACGTCATACCCTCCTTCTTCCCTTCTTTCCTGAGCGTCCAATAATACTTTATTTGTTCCACGTCCTTGCGTTGTTGTTTTTTTGTTTTTGTTTTCTACTTTGGATTAACTTTATATATATATATATATATATACTTGCCTATTTGTGTGTATATGTATCTATACACGTGTATCTGTGTTTCTGTCTCTCTCTTTTTGAGAGGAACCTACAAGCACCTTCACAGACACCTATACACACACACACTTATACGTACACACGAGTAGGAAATTTAGATGTGCAGTATTTTATACTAAAATACTGTATATATGTATGTGTTTGTACGTGAGCGAGTGCTTGCATGCGTGTGTGTGTATAAGTATGTATACATACAGTCAGTTATAACTCTATTCTCCTTTGCCTATTTAATTAAGTCGAGGAAATGCAGTTATTAATTACATTATTTAATGCAATAAATGCCGCTTTTACTGCTCAGACTTCAAACAAGTTTCTTATTTTTGGATCTCTTTGTTCTCTAAAAGCCATTTTTGTGTATTTAGTTAACAGAAAACTTGTAACTAATATTAATTTATTTTCGAAAAAAAAAGTTGGTTAATGTTAGAAACAGAATTATATTGTCATTATAATACTTCATCATCCTTGTCTCCTCTTTTGGGGATTCTCGTGAAGCCTACGTAAATCCATGCATAATCTCAGCTCCGGCTAAGCCGTATTCATGGACAAAATATTTGCGACGAATAGTAATCATCTTACGCAGTTTTCGGTTCAGTCCTGCTTCGTGGAACCCTGGGCAAGTGTCCTCTACTAAAGCCTGACCAAATCCTCTAAGTAGATTTGCTAGACGGAAAATGTAGGAAGCCCGTTGTATATGGGTGTATATATATACATATATATATATATAATATATATATATATGAGTGTGTGTGTGTGTTTGTATATACATATATATATAATATATATAATATATATATATATAATATATATATATATATATGTATGTATGTATACATACATACATACATACTTACATACACATATATATGCGTGGGTGGTTGTAATGATTACGTGTGTTTTTGTCTATTCTCCCACTGCTGGACACCTGGTATTGGTTTCGTTACGTTCCCTTAAGTAACGTTCCATTCAACGTCAATAAAATAAGTACCAATTGTAACACTGGGGTCCGTGTAATCGTCTTGCTCCCCCCTCCCACTCCACCCACCAAATTGCTGACTTTGTGTCAAAATTTAAAACCAATATAAATATGCAAATTCCAAAACCATCAAAAAGTCTACGGGAAATTCTCTGAGTTGCGAGTGGGATTAAAAAGCTAAAGTCCTTCAAACAGCCTTCGACACATTGAAGTCTCACGGATTATTGCAGGAATCGTTTCCATCACCAAATTTCAATTTTCAAAGCTAGGCACTTGCCGTCGCAGAATTACCAGGAATAACGGCAAACTCAGGTTAAATATCAACAGCTTCGGGTTTTAATTCTTCGAAAGATAATTTACCATTTTACCATTTGATGCCGCAACACATTCACAACCAGCAATAGTCAAACTTTCCACAACTCTCTTTTATTTCCCTTTCTTTTATTAAATAAATCTAAATCTTATTTCACGTTTTAATATACATCTGTGTGTGTGTGTGTGTGTAAGCATTTGCGGATGTATATAAACATAAATGTATTTATCTATGTATACTTATATTCTTATACATTTACACATAACTCGTATATGTTTACACAAACTTGACTATATATATATACATATATGTATATATACTCACACCAATACATGAGTGTGTGAGATTGTGCACAAGCTTGCGTAAGTATATTTATAAATATTCATATATTGACATAGATACACACACACACACCATATACACTTTTAAACATAGCCCATAGAGAGTATGTGTGTGTGTATGCGTGTTAGAGAGAGAGAAAATATGTCTAATTTGGAAAAGTTGGCATCAACTGTGACATCCCGTGTCACCTTATTCGCACATTGAGGAAACGGAATTGCATTTTCATTAAATTTTCAACAAATGTAGAAAAGATGGCAGCTTCCAGCCAAATGCTTTTCAACTCCCAGTGACATTTCTCCCTCTCTTTCTTATATGTATGAATGTATGTACACGCATGCACACACACACACACACACACACACACACGTTTGTATGTATGTAGTGCTGTATCGTTATCTGTTTCGTCACCCTCTCACCTCTTATTATCCACCCTGCCTATCTGTCTATCCAGCTTTATCTTTCGCTCACATCAACCTGTAATTGAGGCATCGTACTCACTGCTATGCTTGTTTCTGCAAATGTTTGGACGGGAGGCATCTGTTGCGAGCAGTATTACGGGAATCCCAAACATCTACCCGAGACTGAGCGTGTCAAAAACAGCCCTCTGTTTACAGACATCCTAATTACCGGAATATCTTATCCCACACCAATATTAGTCTATCATCACGTTGACGCTTTCGGATTCAATATAGAGCAACACACATAGATTCATACATCTAAACATACGCGCGGGGACTCACGCACAAATACATACGTGTATGTCTGATAAATCAACTTTGGTGAAATTTCATTTTCTTTTAGGGGAAAGGAAAGGGGAGATAACTGTAAGCAATTTAGTAATAATGTCACGGAATGTTAATTTTAAATTTTCAAGGATTTTAGGAGAAAACAAAAATGCAAAAGAAAATTGAGAGCAAATAGGGTTTTAGAGGGCGTAAAAGAAATTCTTTAAGAATCCAAAAAGGATTAGCAAAAGAGCTAAAGATGAACAAAATTAGAGACAAATATTTTGTGTGATACGGGTTACCCCACACACAACCTCAGATTATCCTCACACATATTGGGAGAGCACCGTCTCTCAATTCTTGCCACTGGCCTATAGTAGCAAAATTAATTCAGACCAATTTGGCAGCACGAATTCTTCCCTTCTCACACATATTACATAAGATTTATTTGAATGCAGCATATTTCTCTGAGCCTTAATCTTGCTTCTCAGATGTAATTTCAGTAATTTATTGACGGCTTAGTCTGAGATGAAAATGCTTTTCACCAAACTCTTCCGTACTAGCCTCCAAGGTTAGATTTTCTTCCTTCCTGAAGGTAAGCAGTGGTTCCTAATTAAAGGCAGACTTGGATGACAACAGAATCCATTCCATACGCTTATAATATGAGTTCCACCTAAGGCGACGAGCTGGCATAAACGTTAGCACACCGGGCGAAATGCTTAGCGGTATTTCATCTGTCGTTACGTTCTGAGTTCAAATTCCGTCGAGGTCGATTTTGCCTTTCATCCTTTGGGGATCGATAAATTAAGTACCAGTTACGCACTGGGGTCGATGCAATCGACTTGATCCGTTTGTCTGTCCATGTTTGTCCTATCTGTGTTTAGCCGCTTGTGGGTAGTAAAGAAAGAGGTATTTCGTCTGCCGCTACGTTCTGAGTTCAAATTCCGCCGAGGTTGACTTTACTTTTAATCATTTCGGGGTCGATAAATAAAGTACCAGTTATGCACTGGGGTCGATGTAATCGACTTAATCCGTTTATCTGTCCCCGTTTGCCCTCTCTGTATTAAAGACATTGGTATTTCGGCTGTCTTACGTTCTGAGTTCAAATCCCGCCGAGGTCGACTTTGTATTTCATCCTTTAGAGATCTATAAATTAAGTACCAGTTGCGTACCAAACCGACTGCCCCCCTCCCCAAAAATTTCGGGCCTTTGCATATGTATATATATATATGTATATATAAATATATACCAAGTATATATATATTATATATATATATATATATATATATATATATATATTATATATATATATATATATATATTATATATATATATATATAATATATATATATATATGCATATATATACATATAAGAAGGATGACCACTAGGTGGGGTCTACATTTAGCATATTTAATGTCCACCTAGTGATCATCCCTCTTATATGCATGTAATATAATTTTTCTGAATCTTCAGATTTTTTCTATATGCTAGGCCACTAGTTCAAACTGATATTAATCAAATTAATATCAATTTTTACCCTTATTATTTAAATTTATATGCATATATATAAATGCATATATATGTGTGTGTATAAACGTGTATGTGTATGTATATAAATGTATATATATATGTGCATATATATATGCATATACATCTATATCTATCTATATATATATGCAGGCATACGCACATATATACAAACATATAAGTGCGTATACATAGATACATACAATTATAGATATATTACTGTGTATTTATTTCCTTCTAGAACGTGGAGGTGGTGAACTTTCCAATCAAAGACAAAGTTCCGGCAGACTGTCTTTTATCGTTTCCGACTATAAAGTCCTTTCAGAACCGAAGAGCCGCCTGTTTGTAATCTGTCTTGCTGGCAACAAACCATTTTTACCGTGTATGGATGGGGTTGGGGTGCCTTTTTTAGTGGAATCAGGTGGAGTCCATTGCTTACATAAGGGAGACAGAAATACTTCGTGATTTCGTCAAGAGTGTTGTCATATAGTGTTGAAATTCTTTATGTTCTACTGTTGTCTCTGAATGCCTCTGCTGTAGGCAACACGAGGAAGGTTTCCGTACTGCTACACATCTGCCGGTGCAGTGAGACGGTTAGGGTTACAGCGAAAGGGATGGGGTGAAAGGGACCGATAGAAAAGTCTTCGTTCGCATCTATCTATCTATATATATATATATATATATATATATATATATATGAAAGCAAAAACAAAGAAACGCAAACACACGCGCACGCACAAACACAGACACGTATAAATATATGTGTCCGCGTGTATGCGTATGAATGTGTGTATAAATACTCACAGACACAGATAGATTAGATACACATTTATGTATAATATATGTCTATACAAACACACACGCACACAATTGAAAACGCAAATGGCGTGCAATCAAAATATACATTTATATGCACACCACACACACACACACATATATATATATATACATATGTATGTGTGTGTGTGTGTGTGTGTATGTGTGTGGTGTGTGTGTGTGGTGTGTGAGTGTGTGTGTGTGTGTGTGTGTAAATGTATATTTTGATTGCCTGCCATTTGCGTTTTCAATTTCCTCAACTCTGTATTTTTTGTATCTGTATACATACACAAACACACGCATACACACACACACACTCACACACACACACACCACACACACACACACACACCACACACACACATACATATATATATATATAATATATATATTATATATATATATATATATATGAAAGCAAAAACAAAGAAACGCAAACACACGCGCACGCACAAACACAGACACGTATAAATATATGTGTCCGCGTGTATGCGTATGAATGTGTGTATAAATACTCACAGACACAGATAGATTAGATACACATTTATGTATAATATATGTCTATACAAACACACACGCACACAATTGAAAACGCAAATGGCGTACAATCAAAATATACATTTATATGCACACGCACACACACACACACATATATATATATATATATGTGTGTGTGTGTGTGTGTGTATGTGTGTGTGTGTGTGTGTGTGTGTGAGTGTGTGTGTGTGTGTGTGTGTGTAAATGTATATTTTGATTGCCTGCCATTTGCGTTTTCAATTTCCTCAACTCTGTATTTTTTGTATCTGTATACATACACAAACACACGCATACACACACACACACTCACACACACACACACACACACACACACACATACATATATATATATATATATTATATATATATATATATATATACATATATATACACACACAAGTATATATAGGAAAATATTGAAACAGCACAATTTTTTTTCATTCTGAACTTATGAGGATAGTAGAATACAAGAGAACTTTGACACACACACACACACACGCGGAAACATATAGACATACACTCTCGCACACGCACAAACACACACATACAAACACACCCACACATACACACGCACGCTCACACACGCGCACACGCAAACGCACACACACACGCGCACGCACACAAACTCACGCACACACGCAAACGCACACACACATACGCTCTCGCACACACACACTCTCGTGCACGCACGCACACACACACACATACACACACGATATATGTGGAAGAGGCTCCGCGTCGGTTAGTCTACAGAGCAAGAGGCTCCGCGATCCCTTCGAAATACACGATTTCCTCCGAACATGACTCCAGACTAAATTGTTTCAGATTGACTTTATCGAAGTAGGAGTTCTAATAATATACCAACAACAATTTAACACAGACACTGCTAACGGTCTTAATTGGCAACTAATTTATGGTCAGTTAGTTCTAATTGTTATATGTCTGACATAAGCACCTATTTAGCCGTTAACACCTGTTTGTCCGTTGAACACCTATTTGCCCGTTTTAACTGTTATCCCACGGAGTAGATGTTCCACATTCATGGAGACATTGTAACGTAAAATCCCTGCATTGACTAATATGTCCTTGATGTTAATCGAATCAACATACCGCTCGGTCCAATACCGATTACCGATGAACTATCAACGGCAGGGACCCGGTCACGGGAGGTCCGTGAAAGAAGGCAGTTTTTGATTTAGAGCGCAAAATGCCAAGGAGAATTCTGCAAAGTTTTGCCATTTCCCGGCCGGACAGTCGTACTTTTTTATTGCCCTGCCCCCATAAATTTGAAAGGTAGATTTGATATCGGTAGAGTTTGAACTCACAGCACAAGGCATTCTCTCTCACGCTCCGAACAATTTGCTAATTCACCGCCATACTTGTTAAATACTAAATATTTGAAATGTAGTCTTATACACCTGACAGGATGAGTATTAGTGGTATGTATGTATATATACATATGTATGTGTGTGTGTGTGTATGTATATACACTTTTACTCTCTCGTTTACCTGTTTCAGTCATTTGCAGCACCGCCTTTAGTCGAGCAAATAAACCCCAGGACATATTCTTTGTAAGCCTAGTACTTATTCTATCGGTCTCTTTTGCCAAACCACTAAGTTACGGGGATCTAAACACACCAGTATCGTTTGTCAATCGATGTGTTGGGACAAACACAGACCACAAACACAAACACACACAAACACCACACACACACACCACACACACACACACACACACACATATATATATATAGATATATATATATATATATATTATATATATATACATATATATGACGGGCTTCTTTCAGTTTTCGTCTACCAAATCCACTCACAAGCTTTGGTCGGCCCGAGACTATAATAGAAGACACTGGTCCAAGGTGGCACGCAGTGGGACTGAACCCGGAAACATGTGGTTGGTAAGCAAGCTACTTACCAGACAGCCACTCCATATCGACTTGTATCCGCGCCTTTTGTGACCACTTGTAATATACGAGCTGGTACTGTCACGAGTTCATATCAATGAACAAAAGCGTAATGCATTCATTGGAAAGTGGCTAGACCTACCTCGTATATTGAACAGTTCGGCTCTTTATCGTAAAAGAGGCTCGTCGCAGTAATCACTGGTGTCAATAGTCGAAATTTATAAACTAGAGAAGGTACGAACGGTGATGATGCTGAGAGATTCGAAGGACTTAGAAATCAGGCGTAATCCACTAGATGTAAAAACAGCCTTGAATTGGAAAGCAGAAGCAGAGACTGATGACATTCTGTCTTCACTTACACACCGAGGGACTTGGATTTGGCGCAGATTGGTTCAGACCGTTTGCGAGTATGATACGGAGCGAACGCAGATCTGTTGTTAGCAACAATGTCAAAACAAGGGAAACAGAAAGACGAGAGCTTCAGTTGATCCAATGCTCTCAACAAGGACAGGTGATGAAATGGGAGGAACATATTGTTAAGAGAAAAATCAGTTGGACTGAGATACGGGGTGGACTACATCACGTCTAAGTTTTCTGATTCGTTCATCCTGCGATGTCTTGATATCGCCTACGAATCTAGAAAGATGAAACGTCTCAGAAAATGACACGTGCAGATGCGGAAATGTCGGAACACTGAAACATATTCTTTCCAACTTCTCATTGGCATTGAATATACATGGAGAAACAATCTGGTCCTTAAGGTTATCTTCAATGCTATAAAGAATCAAATTGCTCTCATCAAGATTGGCAAAAAGCTATTGAAAGAACCAGATACTTCATTACCTTCGTGCGCTCTGGACAACAGATCCGTTTGAAGAAGAAACTTCCTGTGAGGGATGAAAAGTGGAACGGCTATTGGGAGGTGGCTGCAGATTTACTGAGGTGCCAAAGAGTCTTTCCCATCCCAGTTACAAAGAAATATGGTGTGAAAGAAAGAAAGTGGTGAATCTAGTCGAGTTAACGGTTCTTCATGAAAATAATATGGTCCCCCCACCTCGGGCTCAAAAGATTGATGGTTATGAAAACCTCTTCGAGGAATGTGAAGACGCAGGCTGGAAAGCAGAGCATTTTCCCGTCGATGTCGGATGTAGAGGATTCGTTTGACACAGTGTGAGGCGACTGCTGTTAGCGTTAGGCCTGACTCGTCGTAAAACAAATACCACAGTGAGTGATATCTAAACAACAGTGGAAAAGGTAAGCCACTGGATTTGGTTAAAAAGAGACGATGAGCGATAGCTACAAGAACATTGGGCTATATCTGATACCAGTTCATCTAGCAAGCAGGGCCTCATTTCAGTGACGGGGACCGGTGCGCAATGTTGCCGTAAAGAGGTAGGCTCTGAAACGGCGTGCATTCTCTCCTGATAACCCCACAAACTTGGTGGCGCCTGGTATGCAGAGCTTTCAACTGGTAGCACTTGCATCTGCAAGTTGTTTGAAACACACACACACACACACACACACACACGCACACACACACACCACACACACACACACACACACACATACAAACATAAACACAAAGACACACACGTATATATATATCGTACCTTATTTGTTTTAGGTGTTTATGGACCATGTGATGACTGCTGCAACTCATACATGAAAGTTTTCTTGCCTCAATTCCCTCCCATTCCATCAGACCACATATTCTCAGCTAACACTCGCATATCAGAGTTACATAAGTTGGCCTATCTCGCGTTTGCAGATAATATCATCCTCAAAGAAGCACAGGGCTACTTGGATCGTGTGATGCAAGAAGTAAAGACTGTGGAGCTAGAAATAAACGAATCGAAGACATTAATGTAAACACAGACGAAAGAAAAAGCGTTTGGGCAAAGGGAAAAATAGTTATCCAGGGTTGATAAATTCACTTAGATTAGATAGATTATAACTGGTGTATCTCACAGCTCAAGCAGTGTCATCATCGACAGGAGGAGAGCGGCGTGTGGAGCAATGTCGCACCTTCAACGCCTCTGCTCGTTTGACATCAACCCAACAACGAAGATGAAGATGTAAAAAACTCTGTCTTCCAATTTTTTACATATGGATGCAAGAGATGGGTGACGAATACGAACCGACAAAGGGCCAATGTGAATGCTTTTCACACAAGAAACCCAAGGAAAATATATCAGGTATCCTAAACGGCCATGTTAGCAATGATACGTTGTACCAAATGGCTGACGAAATGCAAATGAGCACAAGGGTAACGGAAGGCCGGCTGAGATGGATTGGTCACCAACTGTAACACTCACCCGATGAATGCTATCAACCGTGCCTGCTGCTAAACAAAGTGCGAGTGGAAACGACCAAGAACGACTTACCACCGTATGATTCGTGCAGAGAGCGGGATGTCACTCAATGAGATACTTCTGGAGGCTGAAGATGGAAATGAGTGGAAGCCTTAATAAACTATGTCTGTCAATGTCTGACTATAACCCCTTCCCCATTATTATTTGTATTTCTTTGTTGAATTTTGACTAATAGATATTGATTGATAATTCGTTAGCAAGGATCTGCATGTGAATTCGTGTGGAAAAAAATCTTGTGTAGTGGAAGAGTCATTGCGCCAATAATAATAATAACACATGCACAGGTTCAATACCACTTCTTTATTGTTAGTCAAATTATTAGGTATCAACCAACTAATCGCTCGGTTGTTTGTTAGTCGAAGATCTTTCGTTGTTGTTCGCGACCTGTTCAGTGAATTATTGACATGCTCTCTCTCTGTTTCTCTCTCTCTCTCTCTCTCTCTCTCTCTCTCTCTCTCTCTCTCTCTCTAAGGTAACCAGCACATTAAACAAATTATCGATTAATTACTTGGTTAGATATCTAATCAATTGACTAACAACAAAGTGGAATTGAACCAGTTTGTGTGTTCTAATTATTAGCGTAATGACCCTCCCAAAACACAAGAATACATATATACATGGTAGCCTTAATTATCTATCTATCTATCTATCTATCTATTTATCTATCTAATATATATATATATATATGGTGCCTTAATACACAAATAAAGAAATTCTATCCAACAATGCGGTGTTCAGCACTCATTTTCATCGTTCGACATTCACGCATAATATATATATATATATATATATATATTAGTGGCTTTCATACTGATACACACATATGTAGACATAGAATGGCGTATATCCACCACCACCACCACCACACACACTTACATCACACTCGTTTGTGTATAAAGTCGTACTTGCAGGTATCCGCGCTTTATTGTAAGAAAGAGTACTTAATGTGAGTCACCTCTCTTCTTTACTTTCAAGTGTGCCAAATAAATGTTATTTAATCTCCTCCTTCTTCTTCCCTGCAGCACACATAAAAACCATAAAACAACCCCATATTCTACTCAACGATTCGTAAGATTTCAGTTTCAACCCCTGACCTCGCTCATCTATTTTTCATTCTACAAACGAACATTTCGCCATAACGAGGAACTGAAGTCGTGTTACACTTCTACGTAAATTGCTAACATTTCCTCACCAAGATAAATTGCTACCATTATAAGACAGTTGTAATGCTGATTGCACCAATGCAAGAGCCCAATAATATACGCACTCTCATATATATACATATATGTATGTATGTATATGTATATGTATATATACATATAATACACTTCAATAATTTCTAAGTACAAGAATGGTTCGTGGCTGGTTTTAAGCATTAAGTTGATATTAAGAAGCGTTTGTAATGGATATAAACATTTTCTGTTGAGAAGACATCTTTTATGGATACTATCAAAATAAGTAACAATGAATGGAATATTTTATTTGTTGTTTGAAGTGTAAATCAAGGTGGAGTGGAGGTCGATTGCAATGAATTTGGGAAACATCTTTCTACTTGGTGATATAAATATTATAATTCTGAAATTTAACTTAGGAATTACAGACAGAAAAAGAGCAAAATACTGCAATAAAAGACTAGGATTTTGGTTTATGAAAATTCCAATATCAACCAAATTCTAATTTCGCCACTCCTTAAGAGGTTTTATGCAGTTTCGTGACTTTCTGAAAATAACAGCCAGACGCTTTTGGGGGCTTTCTAGGTAAAAATGAGAATCCAAGTAAGAAAATGTTTTGCTTTTTACTTGGAAAGATATTCCTAGAAAGATTAGGAAGAATTTCTCTACATACAAAGAATTGTATGATTCTAGGCTCACTAGAATATATATACGTACGTACATGTATACATTTAGGCATATATAAAAACTGGTTGACAGCGTTCTCTGTTGATATGAAGCCAGCATTGCCAAAGGTTTAAGGTCCGGTTCCATGTTATCTTGGGCCACAGTCTTTGCCTTCGTCTCAAAGAGAACCTAAGTCTTGTAAGCGAATTTGCTTTGACAGTTCTTGGATGTGTGCAGAATAGTATATTAATAATTATATATAAAAAAAAAGATTGTTTGTCCTTATATATATATATATATCTGCTTTTGTCAATCGAGATATACCCATTCTTCATAGCATCCATTACCTTATGCTTTACATGTTTTCCTTCAATTCAAATTTGATTTTCCTGGTTTCTGAGTCTATTAAAACTACAAATATTCCCAATGCATATCAAAATCAGTTCATTATTAAAACGTTAAAAAGCAAATTTAACCCTCGACACCTTTCTTCACAAACCACCAAACTATTAGATTAGTCTCTAATGCCATCCGTCAACTAAATGCTTAACATCAACATCAGTTGTGTGTAGAATTAGGGTGAAGTGAAAATAAAAAGTTGTGGAAATGGAAAATGCCTGAGGGCTAAAATATCGCCATATTTGATTACTAGGAAAATGCTAAATGTTCACTGAGATCAATTAAAGAAATTTACTCCCTCAAGCCCAGTAAACTCCGAAAATGGGGGCTTTTTGTAATTTTTTTACAATAGTGGAGTTTGTGGGGTCTGAGGGAATAAATACCCTTGATTGATCTCAGCGAAAATTTAATATTATTCTAGTAATCAAATATAACAATACCTTAGCTCTCAGGCATTTTCAGTTTCTACAATTTTTTATTTTCACTTCGCCCTAGTATAGATTCTTTGCAGAAATATCAATTTTAAATTTGGGCACAAGGCGAGCAATTTCGTATGGGGAGGAGTCGATGGCATCGACCCCAGTGCTTCAGTCTTACTTATTTTATCGACCCCGAAAGGATGAAAAGAAAAAGGCGGCATTTGGACTCAGAACGTAAAGCCGGACAAAATGCCGCTAAGCATTTATTCCCCTATGCTAACGATTCTGCCATCTCACCACTTTGAATGCTTTATCGTGATATTAATTTTTTAACTGCAGAAAAAGTTTTTACTCGGATGGGTTTAAGGGTCCTAAAAATATTGAAGAAATCTTAGTATCGTTGTTAGTTGCCCTTTAACTTTGGGGTCAGGGGAGGGGGAATGTAACGAAATGCCTGCTAGTTTATTATATCGTTTACATACCATCCAGGGGAGTAGCAGTCTGGAATGTGTTGACTCATAGATTCTCAATAACCGATGCTGAACACCCCCCTCCCATTTAATTGCGGTTGTTTCTCTTGCAACATGAATAATATTTCAGCAGAACAAGCTGCTGTAATTAATATGCATTGAGAGAATTTTCTTTGCCACAGCATGATAAGCAATTGCCATAAAAATTACATTTCTTGTTATTTTTGCAACAAATACATTTTTTTTTCTTGCTTGTAAAATGATATTGCATAATTTCGTTTGCCAGTGTAATTAAAGGCATTATAATAACTTGAGAATTTGGCCTTGCTATGTATTACTATTATTTACATTTAGTTTTTATTTATCATTTTCGGTTGTTTAACCGACGCTTTTATAATGATGTGTACATCACTTTAGGGAAGCGAGATTCACAAGAAAAGACACTAGAAGGATAAATCAGGTGAACTCGAAGTTGTTTGTGTTTTTGTTGAGGCCTGTTGGATAAAATAGCTGAAGTGATGAATCAAGTTCCACAGCAAATATTTTCTTACATGAAATTCTTCATTTCCTTACTTTTTATATTTATATATTTGCTTGTTTGTTTATTTTCTTGTTTATGTATTCTTTTTCGTACTCCATGAAGAAGTTGTCTTAAAGAATAATTTCTTAATTAGCCATGAAAGGTTGCGAGAGAAGTAGTTTGAAGTAGGTTGCCGACAGAGACTACTCATCGCTTACAGCAAACATTCGAAAAGGCATCACAAGTCGTCAGTTAATTCATCATAAAAGGGTTTTGTATAGATTCTATTCAAACCATGAATGGTCCAAAGGGTTTGCTATTCATATTAATGGCTGCTTCCAATTATAATTAATCGGAAAGAATTGGGCGGCAACACGAAGATATTTTCCCCATGACTCCGAGGTAATTTTAACATTTGCTGACCTGTTCGTTATTTTTCGTTATTTTTCGTTATTACTAATTAAGGAGATATTAATCTTCACGGAACACCAGATTCATTTCGATACTGCAACAGGATCCCAATGAAATATTGTTCTATTATCTATTTAATAGACAGCAGAGAGAGAGAGTAACAGAGTAGAGGTAGAAGAAAGAACAGCAGTAGCAATGTTGAAAGTTGGAAACAATACAAAGACACACACACACATACACACATACGTACATACATACATTCATACATACTTCATGTGTGTGTGTGTGTGTTGTGTGTGTGTGTGTGTGTGTGTGTGACATCCTGGTTTTACTACATTCATTCAAAATTATTGAAAATGTCCCTGGGAAGTAAATTTTATTCAGTGATCGCTCAAGACTGAACGGTCACCGGAAGCTATTATCAGCCTTGGATAATTGTTTTTATTTAAGAAATTAACCGAGATCCGATAAATACCGAATAAAGCAAAAGAATGCCCAGGATTTCAAACCTGGATAGGAATTTCAACCTTCTCCAATACATCGACTTATATACATACATACATACATATATATATATATATTAAAAATCTCCAGTTATTTTCGTTTCGTGTTGTTAAAACAGTTTTTACAACTTGTATTTTCCTTGCAATTAATATAATTTTCTACTCAAAGCACGAGGCCCGAAATTTTGGGGGAAGGGCCCAGTCGATTAGATCGACCCTAGTATGCAACTGGTACTTTTTTATCGACCTCGAAAGGCAAAGTCGACTTCGGCGGGATTTGAACTAAGAACGTAAAGACCAATGAAATACCTATTTCTTTACTACCCACAAGGGGCTAAACATAGAGAGGACAAACAAGGACAGACAAACGGATTAAGTCGATTATATCGACCCCAGTGCGTAACTGATACTTATTTAATCGACCCCGAAAGGATGAAAGACAAAGTCGACCTCGGTGGAATTTGAACTCAGAACGTAACGGCAGATGAAATACCTCTAAGCATTTCGCCCGGCGCGTTAGCGTTTCTGCCAGCTCGCCACCTTCCTTGCACTTAATATAAATAAAATTAAGTTATTTTCTCGCGACCTAAAACTTGTCGGGCTGGATACCTGGCCTGCAGGGCGTTTATATATGTAGTGGAATTATGATGGAACTGGAGATGAAATGGATACTTGATGTATTTAGTTGGTCGGTATAATTGTGTGTGCGCATGTGTGTGTGTGTTTACTCTTTCATTAAAACTGAATAAATCTTCACAGACTGTTACTCAGAGTTTCACTCAACCGTTCATCAGACAATTGTGATGATACTAAGTTCAATCTGTTACTCAACCATTGACATTCGAGTATTTTTTCCACCTTGTTTTGCAGCTATGTCCTAAACCGAATATGTCTGTGTGTGTGCGGGGTGTATATACATATACAATACATACATATATACATACATATATACATACATACATATATATATATATATATATATAATATATATATATATTATATATATATATATAATATATATATATAATGTTGTATCTAAGGTTGATCATTTTTTCCAAACACATGCACTATAGTTCATCTGGAAAAAAACAAGTATACCGAAACACAACAATAGTTGTTTCAACACACGACTTCAAATCAGGAATCTTGCAACACATGTGCATAAACGTGTATGTATATATATATATATATTATATATATATATATATATATATATATATATACATATATACATATATATATATTATATATATATATATATATATATATATATATATATATATATATATATATATATATTGCATATTATGTAATGCCTAGCATTTGTTGACTATTTTATGCGCATAAGTGCGAGCTCATGTGTGTGTGTTTTGTGTGTGCACTTGTGAAGGAATTCATCTGCACGTCCATCAGCCTAGTGCGATCATTTCTTTCTTCTCTGCAGAACATAAAATACACCTTCCAGAAGGTTGCTACACGAAAATTCATGGCAATAAACGAAATTCCTCAAATTTTATTACTTTTATATTTCAGACTTAGATTCATGATTCTGATAGAGACATGAGTCAACAAGATCTACAAACAGACTAGACCACGTAACATGGAAAACAGCAGCGACAGCAACAACAATAATAGGAATAATAATAATAATAATAATAATAATAATAATAATAATGATAATAATAAAATTGGTTTAAATATAAGCGTATCACACTCATTCTGTGAATCACATTTGGTTGGACTGTTCGCATATATTCAGAGAGAGAAAGAGTGAGCGAGTGTAAATCGGCGGCTGTGATAGAAATGGTTTCCATATGGAGGATGCCGTATTTGTTAAGTAGGGAATAATCTGTGCAAGTCGACCAAATTAGATGGGACATTTGGTTTCAATTGTGAAGAGTCAGCAACAAAGGAAGCCTTCTAGCTACTCATTGTCTGTGACCAATGCATTACATAGAAATATTCCCATACAAAAAATTCTATATAAATAGATATTTCATGTATGTTTTATATAGTATAATGTTTTTATATCGACATCGTTATTGTCTCAATTCTTTCATTTCCCTTTCATTTGTTATACCCCATTCCTCATGCTCTTCCTTTCCTTCTATCTTTCTTTCTTCATATGTGTGTGTGTGTGAGAGTGTGTGTGTGTGTGTGTGTGTAAAAGAAAATGAGATAACAAAGAAAAAACTATTATAGTATGAACTTCATTACCTTATGACTGTTTCTGCTATAAGTTGCAGTGGACTCATATAGCTTCATCGGAGCCTAGAATATGAAGTGCAGTTTATCTGGGGAAAGAATTACATTTATGCATATATATATATATATATATATATATAGCAAAAGGAAACAATGTATATATATATATATATATTATATATAGCAAAAGGAAACAATGTAAATATTTTAGTATCTTGTACTGATGGAATTTTGCTAAAAATAATGGTTTATCCTTCATGTTGGAAATCTTTTCATTGATCGATTAAATGAAGCCACTTTATACCTGGACATCCTCTGTTACTTATTTGCTTTATATATGTGTGTGTGTCAGTGTGTCTGTATCTGTGAATCTGTGCGTGTGTATGTGTGTGTGTGTTTAGGAAAATCATTACCACTGAGCAAGACAAAACGTATGTGAGGGATGAAAATCAACGGCTACTCCCTTAAATAGAATAAGATTAATTTAGAAATATGAATAAAGATGGGTATATCCAGATTTAGATAAAGCGTAATTAGATCTAAAAATCAAAAGATATTTACGTGCGTTGCAAGCACACAGACACACACACTCATACACACATATATGTACATACACATATACACACATACACACAGACACACCGATATACATATATGCATAGGCACACACACACACACACACCACACACACACACACACACACACACACACACACGCATATATATATATATATATATATACCGGAGTAAACACATAAATGTGAAACAAGGTGGAAAAAGAGTACTCAAATACCAGGGGTAGAGTAATATACTTTATTTAAAAGCAGCAGAAATTCAACAAAACCTGTTACTCGGTGTTTCACGTTCCCGTTCGTCGGACAGTTTTGTTAACTCCGAGTAACAGGTTTTGTTGAATTTCTGCTGCTTTTAAATAAAGTATATGTATATATATATATATAATATATATATATATATATTATATATATATATATTCACACACACACACACACACACATACGTATATATTAACAATTCAATATAGGTATGGTCCAGAACACAATGTTATATGAGTATATTATTTACATTATTTACATTGATGGATATTTGTCCTCATCTTGTTTGTTGTTAACACCCCGTTTCCCCCAAGATCCCGAGTTCGATTCCAGGCAGGGACCTAATAATAGTAATAATAATAATAATAATATAATAATAATATAATAATAATAATGATAATAATAAAATTGGTTTAAATATAAGCGTATCACACTCATTCTGTGAATCACATTTGGTTGGACTGTTCGCATATATTCAGAGAGAGAAAGAGTGAGCGAGTGTAAATCGGCGGCTGTGATAGAAATGGTTTCCATATGGAGGATGCCGTATTTGTTAAGTAGGGAATAATCTGTGCAAGTCGACCAAATTAGATGGGACATTTGGTTTCAATTGTGAAGAGTCAGCACAAAGGAAGCCTTCTAGCTACTCATTGTCTGTGACCAATGCATTACATAGAAATATTCCCATACAAAAAATTCTATATAAATAGATATTTCATGTATGTTTTATATAGTATAATGTTTTTATATCGACATCGTTATTGTCTCAATTCTTTCATTTCCCTTTCATTTGTTATACCCCATTCCTCATGCTCTTCCTTTCCTTCTATCTTTCTTTCTTCATATGTGTGTGTGTGAGAGTGTGTGTGTGTGTGTGTGTAAAAGAAAATGAGATAACAAAGAAAAAACTATTATAGTATGAACTTCATTACCTTATGACTGTTTCTGCTATAAGTTGCAGTGGACTCATATAGCTTCATCGGAGCCTAGAATATGAAGTGCAGTTTATCTGGGGAAAGAATTACATTTATGCATATATATATATATATATATATATATAGCAAAAGGAAACAATGTATATATATATATATATATATATATAGCAAAAGGAAACAATGTAAATATTTTAGTATCTTGTACTGATGGAATTTTGCTAAAAATAATGGTTTATCCTTCATGTTGGAAATCTTTTCATTGATCGATTAAATGAAGCCACTTTATACCTGGACATCCTCTGTTACTTATTTGCTTTATATATGTGTGTGTGTCAGTGTGTCTGTATCTGTGAATCTGTGCGTGTGTATGTGTGTGTGTGTTTAGGAAAATCATTACCACTGAGCAAGACAAAACGTATGTGAGGGATGAAAATCAACGGCTACTCCCTTAAATAGAATAAGATTAATTTAGAAATATGAATAAAGATGGGTATATCCAGATTTAGATAAAGCGTAATTAGATCTAAAAATCAAAAGATATGTACGTGCGTTGCAAGCACACAGACACACACACTCATACACACATATATGTACATACACATATACACACATACACACAGACACACCGATATACATATATGCATAGGCACACACACACACACACACACACACACACACACACACACACGCATATATATATATATATATACCGGAGTAAACACATAAATGTGAAACAAGGTGGAAAAAGAGTACTCAAATACCAGGGGTAGAGTAATATACTTTATTTAAAAGCAGCAGAAATTCAACAAAACCTGTTACTCGGTGTTTCACGTTCCCGTTCGTCGGACAGTTTTGTTAACTCCGAGTAACAGGTTTTGTTGAATTTCTGCTGCTTTTAATAAAGTATATGTATATATATATATATATATATATATATATATTATATATATATATATATTCACACACACACACACACACACATACGTATATATTAACAATTCAATATAGGTATGGTCCAGAACACAATGTTATATGAGTATATTATTTACATTATTTACATTTGATGGATATTTGTCCTCATCTTGTTTGTTGTTAACACCCCGTTTCCCCCAAGATCCCGAGTTCGATTCCAGGCAGGGACCTAATAATAATAATAATAATAATAATAATAATAACAATAATAATAATAATAATAATAATAATAATAATAATAATAATAATAATAATAATAATAATAATAATAATAATAATAATAATAATAATAATAATAAAAATAATAATAATAATAACATCGAAAAATACATTAGAAATGAGAACACAGATTCGAAATTTCCCCAAGACACTGAAGAAGGCTGGAGAGTATATCAGCCGAAACGTTGTGTTAACAACATACAATATGAGGACAAATATCCATCAAATGTAAATAATGAAAATAATGTATATAATTCCTCATCTCTTACATATAGAACTGGGGTATAGAGTAGTAATTAGAAAGGAAGTGATGACACTGAAAAAAAAAATTATATAATGACCTTTATTAGCTTACAGTTGTTTCAACCATGAAATGTGGTGGACTCTTAGATGAGCACCAGAACAACTCTATAGCTTCGTCAGAACCTTGAATGTTCAGAACAATGTTCTGAAGAAGTAGCTTCCCAAATAAAACGCACGTCACATTCAAGGCTCTGGTAAAGCTATAGAATGCTATCTTGGTACTCAGCCAAGAGTCGACCTCATCTTATGGCAGAAAGAAGTGTATACTACTGAAGATCAAGACGTAACATTTGGCTCTTCCGATGTCATCCCTTTCTTTTGTATAAAAACAAAAGAAGGGAGCTGAAAAGTCCCTGGCTATAATAGCATCGCGAAATGTCCAATCTTCCGATTAAAAATCGTAAACAACCTGATCCTCTCGTATTTTCTTTTGTCGAAATCTAGGAACTTTTACACCCCTTCATATATATATATATATAATATATTAAATTAGAGATAAAACCACTATTAGGCAAATCAAACAATGAAAAACTTAAGCCAATACATAAAATTAATTAATTTATATTATTTTAAATATATATCAAAAGTATTAAAAGTTTAATAAAAGATAATGAATAAAACACTACGATCGTTTCATGGCTGTCCAATTCGTAATAATTCGAGTTATGGTTACAGTCAATCTTCAGGTAATTGAAATATTTATCTTAGCGAGGTTTAGCAATGAAACGATCGTAGTGTTTTACTCATTATCTTTTATTAAACTTTTAATACTTTTGATATATATTAAAAATAATATAAATTAATTAATTTTATGTATTGTCTTAAGTTTTTCATTGTTTGATTTGCCTAATAGTGGTTTTATCTCTAATTTAATATAATATAATATTTTACTATAAAATTGGATTCAATCCTAAATCTGATTTTTCCCTGTAAGTTTGGATTTATTCCCTAATATTTTATTATATATATGTGTGTGTGTGTACATAATATATATATATATATATATATATATATATATATATAGAATATATATATATATATATATATATATATATATATATATATATATATATATATATATATATATAAAAATATAACAATTTAGGAGTGACCTTAACAGGCCATTCGTCCACCAGAGAGAGCAGCCATAACTCACACCGCCAAGTAGTAGTAATTCAGAAATTAGGTGAAAATTTAAAAACATTTACCCTAATTCATCTTTTAGACGATGCATCGTTTCTGTGTTATTGATGATTAAATTAGCTTAATTAAATTAAATTAAGCCAATCTACCATAGGTCACACTTCATCAGTAAAAAACCTGGGAGAGACAAATATACACGAGGCGTCTGTATCGATGCCTCCGGAATATCTGTCTTAAAATTTTGAAGACCGACGTATTCGCGCCAAACTTATCAGCAGTAAATATAAACTGCCGATTCAATCTCAGAATTATTCAGAAAATTATCAATTAGTCAATTTAGGGTAGCAAAAATTCAATAGAAATGTATCGCTACCAGCGGCCTAGTGGAAAAGAGAAAATAGTCAAAGACTAAATATATAAAAATATAACAATTTAGGAGTGACCTTAACATATATATATATATATATATATCTATATATATATATATATATGAATATATATATATATATATATATATATATATATATATATATATATATATATATATATATATGTATGAATATATATATATATATATATATATATATATATATATATATATATATATATATATACGCACAAGATATACAGGCCGATAACATACACACATATATATATAAATATGCATGTATTCATGTATATTAGAAGGTTTGGAGGTGATGTATAGGTATTATATATTAGAAGAAATAAGGTACTCATAAATCCGGATGGTTTTACATTTACAGATTTTTACTAATGTGTCACATGTTTTTATAAATCATATATTAGCGCTTGCATCTACTCTAGTAGAATCTTCAGATTTTCAGTGGCTAGCAAGCATACAATAGTCAATATTTGTCCCATAATTATACGTTAATTATTAACGCCCTTGCTGATGAAGAACACGGATAGCAAATTATCTTATTTGTTCATTAATGTTCGAAACCTAGGTACATATATGTATATATGTATGTATGTATGTATCTATGTATGTATATATATATACATAAATATATATGGTTTGTTCGAGAGTGTGTACCCCCGCACATATATATACATGCATTATATATATATATATATATATATATATATATATATATATAAGTATATATAGATGCAAATATAAAATTAGTGTATATTTGTACACAAAAGAGGTGACCCTAACAGGACCCCTTACATGCTAAAAGGAACAGTCAAAATCCAAACCACGGTTAAGAGTAATTTCGAAGGGGATGAAAAATAAAATCATTTTCAACAATTACCACTTGAACCTTGGTTTCGAACATTAACGAACAAATACGATAATTTGTTATGCGTGTTCTTCATCATCAAGGGCTCTAATAATTAACGTGAGACAAATAGAGAGCACATGTCTCAACTTTATACATTATAATTCTTCGAATCCACCGCGCAAGCGCAATTACACTCGGCAGCATATAAAAGTTTCTGTGCCGACTACCTTCAAAATTACTAAAATCATATTAAGAATATATATATATATATATATATATATATATATAGGGTAGGAAAATTAGAGAAATTTTCTACCAGTGGCTAGCGTGCATAAAATAGTCAAATTTTCCCCATAATTATACGTTAATTATTAGCACCCTTGCCGATGAAGTGCACAAATAACAAATTATCTTACTTGTTCATTAATGTTCGAAACCTAGGTTCAAGTGGTAACTATTGAAATTGTTTTTATTTTTCATCCCCTTCGAAATTACTCTTAACCGTGGATTGGGCTTTGACTGCTCCTTTTAGCATTTAAGATGTCCTGTTAGGGTCACCTCTTTTGTGTATGAATGTATTTTATATGAAAAATATGTTGTCTATTGACTATTTTATGCATGATAGCCACTGGTAGAAAATTTCTCTAATTTCTCCACCCTATATATATATATATTATATATATAATTCTATAGATGCACGTGAATATGTATTCGAATGTATATACATACATGCTATATGAGCATAGGAATGTTTATGTATAGACAAATACATAAACACGTAAACACATACGCGCGTATATAACGTGTATATACGTACAAATGTGATACACGTGCATATGTGTTTAGGGAAATACTGAGAGGTGGAGGGACAGCGCCCATCGCCTGTCTAAGCTATTCCAGACACAACATCTGTTGATTGATGTTCCAGAAAACTGCCAGTAGGGAAAAATATCAGAAGGTTTACAAGGCTGGATGGAGATGTTTGGGGAAAACACTGAGTGCAGGACGTGGCGGGTGAACTTCAGAAGTAACATTGAGAGAAGTGGGAGAGAGAGAGAGAGAGGGGGGAGAGGAAGAAAGAAAGATAGGGAGAGAGAGAGAAAGAGACGAATATAAATGGGGGCGGAAGTAGTAGAGATGGCTGTGTATGAATACAAGCTATTGTAATATGAGAGAGAGACAGGCAGACAGGCAGAGACAGACAGACAGACAGACAGATTGTAAAGGTATGTGAATATTTAAGAAGCAGCTAAAAGGTCTGTTTCGCATGGTCTATGACGGTTTTGTGTGTAAAAGCGACACCATCCGAAATGCAGAGAATCTTGTATTTTTATGAGATTTTTTTTATTTTCTTTTAATTTAAGAAAGAAAACAAAATCTCGGTGGATAGTATTTGAGACTTTCAACAGATTTGGGAGATAATTTCAAAAAGTTGAGAATTAATCTTTGAAATTTAATTTCCATGACGATAATTTGAGCGATGTCTACATGTAGGAAAGGAGTTATGAATAATATCTGGGCAATGTAATTTGCATAATTATGAAATAAGATGTGCTAAGGGAAATGTGTATGTGTAATGAATTTGGATAAATAATACTTAAAGAGGTGTATTGTGTGACCAACGGTGTATCTTTAAGTGATTTCCTCCCACCCCCTCACTTTTGGTTGTAGAAAGAAAACATGGCAGCAATTTTGAGTGACACGCAAAGCAAAGAGTAGACAATCTGAAGGACTTAATGAATGAAAGTCAACCAGCAAATGGATTTAGTTGCGTATTGTGCGTGTGTAGAGATAAAATGATATTGGAATGTGCTCTCGGCATCTATAATAATTTGTTTTTGCGGAAGAGAACAATGTCTCGTCTTCTTTGAACGATAACTGATTCTTGCATAACTTTGTTTAAAGTAGTTCCAGATGTGACCATCAAGTCTTTAATTAATCGCAATGTAACTAAGAATACATCATCTGATGTTTCCTATTTTTAAAGCCGTAACATTTCATTTCAGAATGATTTAGCTGTTATTATCAGTAGATCGAACAGCCACATTAAGTGTTTCTCATTGGCTCCCATCTATTGTTTTACCTATGGACCCCCTTTGAATAGTATTTATTCTAATGGACTCCCATAGACATTCATTGTTTAAAAACTAGTTTTATGCATACTTCTTTCAAATTTCTTATTTGCTTTTCACCCATCCGCTTGCGTAGGTTTGAAGTTACACTCTTTGAGAGAACATCAACAAAGTGACCAGAAACAGGTTTGGCTTTAGAGAAAGAAACCTGGATATTTCTTGCAATAAATATATCTAAATAGAAATAAACAAAATTCCTAGACTTCTGTGTATCCCCAATTTGATATTTTACTTGCATGGATCCCTCCAAAATCTTATATGGACCCCCTGTCATATAGACTCCGGCTGAAAAACATTGATCTAGACTGTATGCGTTTAATACTTGCGTGCCAAATTAATGAAGGGGTGACGGTGAGGGAGAGAGAGAGAAAGAGAGATTGTATGTAATTAGAAGTAACAACAAACAAGTATATGGGATAAGTAGGGCTTCTTTCAGTTTTCGTGTACCAAATTCAGTCACATGGATGGCGCTATAACATTATAGCGCTAACCTTGTGACTGAATTTAGTACACGAAAACTGAAAGAAGCCTTTGTGTATGTGTATGTATATATATATATATATATATATATATATATATGTGCGTGCGTGTGTGTGTGTGTGTGTGTGTGTACACGTGCATGCGTCTTTGTATTTATCTCCCCCAAACGCTCTAAAACCGGCGTTGGTTTTTTTACGGCCTCTTTACTAGCAGTTCGGCAAAAGCGACCAATGGAATAAGTACTGGGGTGGTTTGATCGACTAAGCACTTGGAAGCGGTGCCCCAGCGTGGCTTCAGTTCAATGATTGAAACAAATGAGAGATAAGCCATAAATTTATTTAATTTAATTTAAAATATTTATGTTTCGGTCGAGTGATATAATTAATGGAAACATTGTCTTCAGTTGATCGTCTTCGATTCTGTTGCATGGTTTGTCAGTTCTTTTGCTTTACCGAATACATGTCATGTCTATAATAGACTAGGTCTTCGATTTTTGGTCCGCGGTTCTATATCGATCAATTTTCTTCAGACTGATATAAATGCTGTGTTTCTAATAGATTGTCTTCGATCTAATTTCGTAATTAAGATGGTTTAAAATATTACTTCCGTAGATCGTTGCAGGATAATGCTATCGATGTATTAGTCAATATGTCGATTTTGCTATTCGCTTGTATAGACTTGCAAAACTTTGAAAGATTACCGAACAATTTGTAAAATATAGGCACTTGTTCTTAATTTCTTTCATAATTTTTCTCATAGAGTTTATAATGTATCGTAACAAGTGAATTATAAAGTCTTTATATTGACTTATAAATTGAATTTGTCTGGCAAGTAGAAGCAGAGCTTGCTTAATTCTGATTGTACCTAGGTTCACTGGAGTCTATGATGAGCGACATCAGTCTTCCTTTGTGAGTTGGTCTACGAATACCCTGAAATACCTATCTGCATATCAACCTCGGACAAAGCAGTAATAGAGACACTTTTCAAGTTTTTGGATGATTATTTTTCATCCTGTCCCAACTGATACTTGAGCAAACGAGAAACAACAAAAGTATCTTGGATGTAGTGTTGTGTAACCATGCTAGCATTGTTCTTGATATCATCTCCCACTAATACCACAGTTGAAACAAAAATGTTTCTTTCGGAATATGACAGGGGTCTTTCTAGATTCGTCTTTCAATATCCAAGCAAAGATAGACTGACTCCAGCGCAACCATTTCACAACAGGGATGACATGAAGCCAACAAGAATGCAATCGTACAAAGCTATATGAATAAAACTTTATTGAAAATGATGCGAAAGATACAGTGGAGTTTCTCCACAAGCAATACTGCTCTGCCTTCGAGTTGTTCGACTAAAGTCGATTTGTTCGACTCGGCCGTTGTCAAATGACTAAAACAAATAAAAGAATACACAATCACACACACACACACACACACACACACACACACACACACACACACACACACACACACATACACACACACACACACTCACACTCACACTCACACACACACATATATATGTATATGTATTTTGTTTTATTTTTTATTTGTTTCTGTCATGTAACTGCAGCCATGCTGGAGCACCGCCTTAAATGGTGTTAAGTAAAGAAATTAACCCCGGACTTGTTATTTATAAGTCTAGTGCTTATTCTATCGACATCTTTTGCCGAATCGCTAGTAACAGGTATATAGACCTACCGGCATCAATTGTCTAGCGATAGCGAGAGACAAAAAAACACACAAATTTATGTGTGTATGTGTGTGTGTGTGTGTGTGTGTGTGTACGACGGTCTTCCAGTTTCTGTCTATTAAATCGACTTATAAAGCTTTGGTCGGCCCGAGGCTACAGTATAAGACACCTGTCAAAGGTGCTACGCAGGTGGACTGAACCCGGATTCATGTGGTTGGAAAGCAAGCTTCTTACCACACAGCCAGCCTTTTGTAGTATATTCACCAAAGAACACAAACACAATAAAAAAAAAACTCTACGCATTTTCGCGTAGACAAAAATGCATTTATCAATTCAGTCTTTGATTGGTTTCTTCGTTGATTACTGAACACATGAGCGATGTACTCATATCCGACCGTAAATTAGCATGCGATTCTCTGTGTGTTTGTGTGTGTTTGCACATGAGCAGTGTGTGTATGTATATGAGAGCATGTATATATGTGTATATATGTAGTATGCTTGTGTGTGTATGAGGTTACTAGTTTCTGAATATTGGCGAGTGTTTTGTCCTCGGTGGAGTGGATTATGGTTTTGATGAGGTAGAAATTAATTGACATAAGAATCGTATTATATGTCTGCAGACTTGAGAAAATGTAAAGAAAGGAAGAAGGAGTGAAAGCAGCATCGATATATAATGGTTGTATAATGATCGATTCAATCAAACAGTGGAATTAGTCACTTATCTATGTAACTTGTAACTATTTGGAAAGTGTTCGAAGAATCGATAGATTCAAAGAGAAGCAAGAAAAAGAAAACCGAAAAACAAAGTAAAAAAAAATGGAAGAAAAAGCATAATAAAAAAAGAGGAAAAATACAAATTCACAAAAAGCAAAAATGTGAGAAAAGAAAAAGGAATGAGTGAAATAATGAAGTGAGAAAGAGAGAGAGAGAGAGAGAGAGAGAGAGAGAGAGAGAGAGAGAGAGAGAGAGAGAGAGTATGTAAGAGGAATGGCTGTTTGTTTCCTTGGAACATTTGCAGACAGAAGATTGGCGTGATGTTGCATGTGGATCCATTACAAAATGATATCAGGAAATACTTTCAAGTAGATTCTTCCGGTACAATGAAGTAATCGTGCCCTGTTTTATATTTCATAGATTAACGGTAAAGTGGAGATAAGGAGGGGAGAGAGAGAGAGAGAAAGGGAGAGTAAATGAGTGAGAGACAGAAAGAGAGAGAGACCAAGAGAGATAGGAAGAGTAAGTAAGAGGAAGAGATAGGGAGAGTAAGAGAGAAAGAAAGACCAAATGAGAAACAGAGTATAGATGTAAATAGAGAAACATCAAGATAAAGAACAAACGAGAAAGAGGTAGAGAAGAGAGAGAGAGAGAGAGAGAGAGATAGAGAGAGAGAGAGAGGGGATAAATGCTTGGAAATTCATAGAAGAGACGGGACAAATTTTCCAAAACATGAGAGATTGGAATTAAAGGAGCGATTGGTGATTGTTATGGTTTGTAGACACTTAAGTGGATATCTTTTGTGTGAGAATACGATATGAATTGCGATGCGATTAAGAGGAGAGAGAGAAAAAAGTCTTACATTCCAAGACTGTTCTCGAAACCACTTGAATGGATATAAATCAATGATTATAAAGAAAGCCTCTCGTGGAACATGTTTAAATTCCCATTACGCACTAATCTGTGACGGAAACATAACCGTTAAAACACACACACACACACATTATGGTATTTACGTGTGTGTGTGTGTGTTTATGTATCCTCACATGCAAAGGTACAAGGATTCGCAAATCTAAGTAGATCTAGCTGGAAATGAGTTTAGAAAAAAACATGGCCACTGCATCAACAAGAACAAGATTGTCGAGAACTGAAAGTGTATTAGTAACAACATCGGTCGCAGAAGCAGCAGCTGAGGGACTCAGCAGTCGTAGTAAAAGTGCACACGAACTGCTGCTGCTGCTACTACTACTACTACTACTACTACTACTACTACTACTACTACTACTACTACTACTACCACCACCACCACCACCACCACCACTATTATTATCATTAATAATAATAATAATAATAATGATAATCCTTTCTAGTATAGGCCCAAGGCCTGAAACTTGTTGGGAGGGGACTAGTCGATTACATCTGCCCCAGTGTTTTCCTAGTACTTAATTTATCGTCCCCGAAAATATAAAAAGTAAAGTCGACCTTCAATAATAATGATAATAATAATAATAATAATAATAATAATAATAATAATAATAATAATAATAATAATAATAATAATAATGATAATAATAATAATAATAATAATAATAATAATAATAATATAATAATAATAATAATAATATTCAATGCCTACCAACAAGAAACTACCTGGCCAACATATTAAAGAACGGCAGAATCCCAACATGTCGTGTATGTCGACAACAAAATGAAACCATTGATCATGTTGTCTCCAAATGCAGTCTTCTAGCGCCTACAGAGTACCTCAACAGGCATGATAGAGCTGCACAATATATTCACTGGGTAATTTGTAAAAACCTGGATTTGCCCCATGAAAAAAACTGGTGGGAACACAATCCACCTCCAGTGCTTGAAAATGACCACATCTCACTCCTCTGGAACTTCACCATCCAAACTGACAGAAAGATAGATGCAAATAGGCCAGACATCATATTGAAAGACTTCAGACAAAGAACATGCCTCCTCATTAATATGACTGTCCCAATCGATATAAACGTATCTGTCAAGACCTACCAAAAAACTGAGCAAATATAAAGATCTTGAAATAGAAATCAGCAAAATGTGGAATCTGAAGACTAAAACAATACCTGTTGTCATAGGTGCCCTGGGAATGATAGCGAAAGGGGCTGATTGCTACCTAACTCAGATACGAGGAAACCCCAAAATGGCAGAAATTCAAAAGATAGTGCTCATGGGAACTGCTCATATCCTACGCAAAATACTCTCTATGTAATCCCAAGGTTTAAAACAAACTTTTTTAAAAAATTTATTTATTAGACATTCACTAGTACAACACCAAAAAAAACCCCCAAATATATGGCACACTAGGCATAACAACAACGTGAACTTCCAACCTGTTGCCTCTTGAGGTCTCTGGGGAGACTTGGAGCCAACTTGTACAAATATAAAGCAAAAGTCAAACATATAATAATAATAATAATAATAATAATAATAATAATAATAATAATAATAATAATAATAATAATAATAATAATAATAAGATAATAGCTCCGGGCTAAATAACAACATGGATGTTCCCTGGGAGCTTCTCTCCAAAAAACGAATTTAATCCAACAACATCATTGCAATGGAAGAAAGGTTCCACAAAATATCTTTTCCAAATGTTCTTTTAAGGCAAAGTAACTAAAAAGTCCGAACTATTATTGCCATATATAGTATGGTTTTCTTTCGTTTATGCATATTTCCATGTGACATGCATAAGAAATAGAAGCGAACATCAGAGCTCTTGAAGTAAGTACATAAATTGATTAATTAATTAATTAATTAAATAAGTATACATGCAACTGTTTATGCATACACGTACACATTTTAATTATAAAGCATAAATAATGCTTACACGCGCTCACACGTACACACAGAAAGAAAAACCACGTTACGCGGACGAAAACAAAACAAAAACAAAGCGATTTTTCACGAACAAACGCAAAAAAGAGCAAATTGGTCACTGAATTTAGTAAGTCACTGAACAGTTATGCCCGGAAACATGTCTACCAAAAGAAATAGAGGCGAATTTCGATCTGTAAGTCTTATGCGAGTTCGATATGAACAATATATTAATTCGGAGAATTCAGAAGCGGTGTCTTGTCAAAAAATTGACCCTGTACAAACAGTCCCTTCTTCTAACGTCACCGTCACAGAAGCGGCGTCTTGTCAAAAAGTTGACTCTGAAAAAATGGACCCCTCTGATGTCGCCGTCAATCATTTAATGAAAACAAGCCAAAAATCATGCCGGATCGGTCATCGCCCGGGACAACAAGGACCGCGTTACCCAGTAGGGAACCAGACTGGGGTCGAAAAGTTTGCTGCTGGAACAAACTCTCAAAAAGACGATCTACCCGGTGTCCAGAACCAGAATACTCCTAACTCTGGACTTGCAGTGACACCACCAAAAACAGCACCTAAAGCAAAACGTATAAAATGGACCAGAGAGGACTATAGAGATGTATTGAAAGCTTTTTATACAGCCCAACTAAACCCAAACAATAACCTCAGTGTACAAACATACATCTCCTGGAGAAATTCAGTAGGCAATGACGTACGTAGATATATAGACGCAAATAAATTAAGTAATGTACGCAGAGATATAATTAAAAACAAAAGACTAACTGACGCTGAAATTGACAAAATTAGGACACTAATAGCTCATGGTAGACCATAAGAAAACAACAACAATGTAGACGAAATAGGTAACAGTAGCATAGAAGCCAGTGTACAAGCGGCAAATCAACTTCCCAATGGGGGAGTTAAACAAAGAATAGCGAAGACGAGAGATTTGAAAAAAGAGGAGAACGTAGACCTTCCTCAAGAAATAATAGAGAAAAGATTATGGAAGCAAAAGTGGACATTATGAGAGAACTCGGCAAGATTGAGCTCACTGACATGGTTAATAGAGAACCGCTACCAAAGTTTTCAAATGGCACAAGAAATAACACAATCATGACATATAACGTTGCCCTAGGACAGATCTTAAGAAATAAGGGGAATGATCTGACAACCTTAAATAATCTCATCTATTCCACTGCTAAAGTAGTAACTACCCAACTAGGTATTAAGATGACAAAGAAAAAGGCCATGCATGTCAATGAACCTCCTAAGTGGAAAGTAGCGATACAAAAAGAGATTGAATCTCTGCGGGCGGATGTTTCAGTTCTCGATGAGCTTGCTAGAGGAGTGAATATTAAGTCGAGAAAAGCTAGAAAAATCAAGCAAAAATATAAAATCAAAGATCTCATAAACCTCCCTGCAACTAAGGAACTGTTGAAACAACGGATACAGTTGAAAGCCCAACGGCTTAGAAGGTATGACAAAAGAAACAAATTTTATCGACAAAATAAATATTTTAAGACAGATGCAAAGAAATTTTATGGGGAATTTGGCAAAAATAAGATACACATAGAAGATCCACCTAAGATTGAGGAAGTGGAGGAGTTCTGGAAGAAGGTATGGAGCAACGAAAAAGAGTTTAATGCTGAGGCTGACTGGATAGAACGTGAGAAAGAGAGACTGGATGAACTTGAAGAACAGAAATGGGAAGCAATAGGAATAGAGGAGCTAAGGTGTGTCCTTAGGAAGGCTCATAAATGGAAAACCCCAGGACTGGATCGGATCCCTAACTTCTGGCTGAATTGTTTGACAGAGGTACACGAAAATCTCGCTGCATCTCTGTCTGATGTCATTCAGAACCCAGAGCAAATACCTGCTTGGCTGACTGAAGGAACCATCTACCTATTACCTAAAACCGAAGACACAAAAAACCCAAAGAATTACCGGCCAATAACATGTCTCAACACCACCTACAAAATCCTCACATCCATAATAACGGAGAGAATGTACGCTTTCCTTGAACAAAACTCTATCCTTCCACAAGCTCAAAAAGGTTGTAAAAGAAACTCTTATGGGTGCAAAGACCAATTGCTCATAAACAGAATGATTGTAGAGAATTGCTGGAGCAAAAACAAAAACCTGAGTATGGCATGGATAGACTACAGGAAAGCGTATGACAGTGTCCCACATAAATGGATACTCAAGGCCCTTGAGATATACAAGATCTCTCCTGTCGTCTCAAAATTCTTAGAGAATAGCCTGACCATGTGGAACACACGTCTCTTTCTAAGCCATAGTAATGGGATGAGCCAGTCCAACAGCATCAACATCAAACGAGGCATCTTTCAAGGTGACTCCCTCTCTCCATTACTTTTTTGCATGGCACTGATCCCACTCTCAAACGAATTGGATAGTACCAGATATGGGTACAAAGTTTTTAGTAAGTTAATAAACCACCTTTTCTATATGGACGACCTAAAGCTGTTTGCCAGGAATGACCAAGAGCTAGAAGGGCTGCTAACAACTGTTAAAGAGTTTAGCAATGATATCGGAATGGATTTTGGCCTTGATAAGTGTGCTAAAGCAACTTTTGTAAGAGGCAAGCTCAGGCAAACAGCTTCTGTTAATTAGATATTGACACTACCATCAAGGAACTTGACCCACAAGAAAGTTACAAATACCTAGGAATCAACGAAGGAGATGGTATACATCATGCTACTATGAAGGAAAAAATAAGAAAGGAATACTATAGGAGAATAAGGCTTGTACTGAAGACTGAACTCAACTCCAAAAATTGCATTGAGGCCATTAACACCCTGGCGCTTCCAGTAGTCCAGTACAGTTTTAACATCATTAACTGGAACCTTACGGAACTCCAACGCTTGGACAGGAAGACAAGAAAATTACTGACATCCAAGAGCATGCACCACCCTAAGGCAGATGTAGACCGCCTCTACCTACCTAGAAGCAGCGGGGGGAGAGGAATGATGCAATTAGAGCTGTGCTATAAGACCTCTACTGTAGGAATGAACAGGTACCTATCTAGTACAAAGGACTGGATGCTGCAACTTGTGTGCGAACACGAAAGCAGCAAAAAGCTGCATTCTATTGTCAAGGAAGCCTATAAGTTCGAAAGGGAACTAGACATTAACCTTGAATCAGATGAAGAGCCGGAAACCACTGCTACCAAGCAAGCAAAGCGAATCAAGCAGACTGCAAAAAAGAACGGGCAGAATCAAATTGAGAGGCGGTGGAGCCAGAAGCCCCTGCATGGACAATATATTCTCCGAAGCCAAAATGCTGATGTAGACCAAGCAACAACCCATCAGTGGCTGAAGAGTTCTGGATGAAAGCAGAGACTGAAGGCTTCATAATGGCAGCACAAGATCAAAGCTTGTTTACCAGAAATTACCAGGCTAACGTTCTCCGAAACGGTACTGACCCTAAATGCAGATTCTGCGACACATTTGACGAAACGATAGACCATCTCGTTTCGGGATGTCCTGTGCTGACACCAAACGAATACAAAAATCGCCACGATAGGGTAGGACAGTATATACATTGGAAGATATGTAAATACTACAAATTCGACACACCTGCTAACTGGTATGAACACCATCCTCAGCCAGTTGAAGGTAAGGATGTCACCATCCTCTGGGATTTTCCAGTCAACACTGACAGAACGATCAAGGCTAATCGACCAGACATAATTGTTAAAGACAGGGAAGAAAATACCTGCAGACTAATAGAGGTAAGCGTCCCCACTGATAAAAATGTATCTGTAAAGGAATTTGACAAACTTAGTAAATATAAGGACCTGGAAATCGAAATACAAAAGATGTGGAATCTTAAAACAAAAACTGTTCCTGTTATTGTAGGTGCCCTAGGTATGATAAAAAAGGGATGTCAGAAACACCTAGACAATATCCCTGGAGAACCATGTCTCAAGGAAATCCAAAAGATTGTGCTAACAAGTACTGCCCACATCCTTAGAAAAACCCTATCAATGTAAATGTTTGTGTTTGTATACATGGAGATATTTCTCTACTTCCCCTCCCCAAGCTTTCAACTATATTTCAACAACTCTTAACCCTCACTTGCCCTAGGGCGCTGGGTGTGCCCCGGCAAGTGATTGCATCAAACATGCAGATTAAAAGTAAATGACAATAATAATAATAATAATAAAAATAATAATAATAATAATAATAATAATAATAATAATAATAATAATAACAATAATAATAATAATGATAATAATAATAATAATAATAATAATAATAATAATAATAATAATAATAATAATAATAATAATAATAATAAATACCCTGATGCAGTACCAGGCAGTGGCTCTCATGGCTATCGTAACTG
>NC_042997.1:109184546-109192046 GCF_006345805.1 Octopus sinensis | reverse complement strand
ACCGTTCTATGTAATTTGAAATGTCTTTATCTGGACAACATTTACTCCACAGAAAATGAAACAATTACTTGATTACGCATGCGCACCGCTCAAGCATGTATTAGTTGCGAGAGAGACCATAATTTTCCTTGTAATTAATTGATGAGATGTCAAGTGGAAAGTTAGAGTTATCTGCAAGAGAGAGCAGCGAACCAAAGACGAAGAGAACGCTATCATGGTTGAATGCAAACATATCTGCCTTAATAGCTTGCAAGAGATGCGGAGCAATTGGCGAGGGGTGACACCCAACTGATAAGCTCATTTCTCGCTAGAAAGCTTTCAGAGGAATAAACAGTTTGTTTCGTGTAACTGAAAAGGGAACCTTTTCCTATGTATTTAGCTTCTATTCTTCAATCTAAGACTCCAGAATACCATTCTTTTACATATCAGTCAGAATAAGATCTGATTCTTTTTTGTTTTTGCAATTACACTCATTCATACAAATACTTCTTCTTCTTCTTCTTCTTCTTCTTCTTCTTCTTCTTCTTCTTCTTCTTCTTCTTCTTCTTCTTCTTTTCCTTCTTCTTCTTCTTCTTCTTCTTCGTCTTCTTCTTCTTCCACTCCTTCCCCATCTTCTTCTTCTTCTTCTCCTCCTCTTCCTCCTCCTTCTTCTTCTTCTTCTTATCATCCTCCTTCTTCTCCTTCTTCCTCTTTTCCTTCTCTTCTTCTTCTTTTCCTCTTCTGCTTCTTCTCCTTCTTCCTCTTTTCCTTCTCTTCTTCTTCTTTTCCTCTTCTGCTTCTTCTTCTTCTTCCACTTCTTCCCCATCTTCTTCTTCTTCTCCTCCTCCTCCTCTCCTCCTCCTCCTTCTGCTTCTTCCTCTTTTTCTTCTCATCTTCTTCTTTTCCCCTTCTGCTTCTTCTTCTTCCCCTTCTTCTTCTTCTTCTTCTTCTTCCCTTCCCCTTCCCCGTCTTCTTCTACTTCTTCTTCTTCCCCTTCTTCTTCTTCTTCTTCTTCTTATTATTATTATTATTATTATTATTATTATTATTATTATTATTATTATTATTATTATTATCATTATTATTATTATCATTATTATTATTATTATTATTTTATACTATTATTATTATTATTACTGATGTTAATAATAATCAGAAGAAATACTTTGCGATATATCTTCCGGTTCTTTTCATTCTAAGTTCAAATTACACCGACGTTAACTTTGCCTTTCATCTCTCAGGGGCCCATAAAATAAGGTACCAGCCAAGTACTGGAGCCCTTGGCGTCGAATAAGCCCCTCCCCTCACAAATACTGGCCTGTGACAACAAAATCAGAAAGAAATTATTATTAGTATTATTATTATTACTATTATTATTATATTATTATTATTATTATTATTTTATTATTATTATTATTATTATTAGTAGTAGTAGTAGTAGTAGTAGTAGTAGTAGTAGTAGTAGTAGTAGTCTTCTTTGCCTCCGATGCGTTCAGTATAAGTGAAGTCCTAAGGTCGATATTATCGATTGTCCCCCTCCCCTCAAAATTACTGGTCTGGTGCCTAAATCAAACCATTATTAATATCATACGAGCGGCGAGCTGGCAGAATCGTTAGCGCGCTAGTCAAAATGCTTAGCAGTATTTCGTTTGTCATTACGTTCTGAGTTCAAATTCCGCCCTGGTTGACTTTGCCTTTCATCTTTTAGGGGTCCATAAAATAAGTACCAGTTGAATCTATTTACTTCCTTCCTGGAAATTGCTGGCCTTGTGCCAAACTTTGAAACAATTATGACTATGGTTGTTGTTTTTTTTCTGTGTTGAGTAGAGTGGATGTGCACACACTTAGGTCCATACAAGCATCAAGTTATTGTGTTTATGCTTAATGAAAAAATATACTTTTCGATGGTTAGGGTTATGCAATTAGGTTTTTTTTTTATTTCATAAGTATTTATTTGTGCCTTCTTGGTCTGGCTTGCAAACCCCACAAAAATGTCAAGAAGTCTCTAAACATTAGAGTAAAAATATATAGCGGTTGTAAAATTAAATTTGACAAACAGAAAGAAAAAAACAACCATATTTAAACGAGCAGACAGTCGTGCCGCACAGCATAACCAACAGTTTCACAAACGGCAAACGAGAAATACAATTACAAGGCAGATATTTCTTGGCCAATGTCTCTCCTGCCACCCTGCTACCCTTTCACCTAAACAATAACAATGAACAGCAGGCATCTCTGAGAAAAAAGACATTCAATGTGGAGTAATTATTCCAGAGAATCTTCAGTTTTCTTGCATGATTTTATCGTAAGAAAAGTAGGACAGAAAGTGGTGATAATCTGCCCTACCAAAAAGTGAAGAGATTTACCAAATGCCCCCTCAGGAGCAATTGAAAAGTATCCCTGGCTGATAATAAGGATTATTGTAGTTTCTCTCAGTGAAGGAAGGGTTTGTTGGACTGCAAGCCTTACGTTAACTCTGAGGATAAGGCGAAAGGGATGCATTTAGTGTGCCAAGTACCTGCTAGCCATCTCGTACCAGAATATATTGCAGCGGTGGAACTCCTGGTCATAGAGAAAGAGACTGGCAGTGACAATGGTGACTGGATCGTTTTAACCTTTGCCGCGAAAAAATAACATTAGTTTATCCAACTTATTCTTCCATTTTTAAGAGAGTAATATGCGATCCGAGGTATAATTGTCTACTATCTCTTCAAGTGTGAACAGTTCCGTAGAAGATCCCTCCAGCATAGAACAAAGTGTAAAGGATTCTATGCAATAATTACTCGTTTCTTACCTGGAGATCTTCCGTTGACTACACACAAGAGCTTTACTACTGAAATGATGGCATTAGTAGCAAAAGCAAATTCACTTAGGTCAATGACAACTGGTATTGGTTTCAAATTTTGGCACAAGGCCAGCAATTTTGGAGGAGGGGTAATTCGATTAACTGGAACTTATTTAGTCAAACCCTTGTATTGTTTACAGAACTCTTACTAAACTTATTCATATTCTTGTAAGCATTTTGTTAAAAACCTATGATTGGGTTTGCTTTGAGGGCGCCGAAATATTACAGCTAATTGGAATAGGATTTGACAAGGGGATTGGACGGAGTCTACACACACACACGCTAGTCCTGATTACCTTGCCTAAGAATATAGTTACATTGGAGCTGTATCCCAGCAAAAATAACAGCGAAGCAGCTGAGGTGCAACACAGAAAGCCCAGCTGTTGAACGTATAACATATAACGTTACGTTATAAGTTCAAATTCCGCCGAGGTCGACTTTGCCTTTCATCCTTTCGGGGTCGATAAATTAAGTACCAGTTACGCACTGGGGTCCATGTAATCGACTTAATACCTTTGTCTGTCCTTGTTTGTCCCCTCTGTGTTTAGCCCCTTGTGGGTAGTAAAGAAATAGGTATTTCGTCTCTCTTTACGTTCTGAGTTCAAATTCCGCCGAGGTCGACTTTGCCTTTCATCCCTTCGGGGTCGATAAATTAAGTACCAGTTGTGTACTGGGGTCGATCTAATCGACTGGTCCCCTCCCTCAAAATTTCGGGCCTTGTGCCTAGAGTAGAAAAGGATATATTTGACAGTCTTCTATAGAGTAATGCGTTAAGGGGAAGCATCTTTACTAATAGTTTTAATAAGAATATGAGTTTAGCAAGAGCTCTGTAGACAATATAAGGATTTGTAGACGATATGAAATGATAAAATAAGTACCAGTTGTGCACTGGTGCCAGTGTGATCGATGCATCTTCTACCACGAAATTGCCGGCCTTGTACCAAAATATCAGTCGTCATTAATCGAAGTGAACCTGCTATTGCTACTAACGCCACCATTTCAATAGTAAAGCTTTTGCGTGTGGTCTTCAACTGAAGTTCTCCAGTCAAGAAGCAAACAATCATTGAACAGAAGTCTTTTTCACTCTGGATTCTCTTGGAGGGATCCTCTACGGAGCTCTTCATAATTAATGAAATAGTGCCGTTTATACCTCAAATTTAACATTATTGTCTGGTAAAAGGAAAGAATAAGTTGGATAAACTATTGTTAGATAAACAATGTCTGAACTAAGACGAGAGGATTATAATTAGTTTGTTTTTGGTCTGAGTCGGGCGATAAATAACAATATCCTACCATTATTGTCAAGGATGCATAACATTTGGCTCCACTGACAAGGGACGCTCAACCAGCAAAATTGGTCTCGTAGTTGAGGTTTCGTCGTCTCTAGAATTCAATGAAGCCAGAGACAGACAATTAAAGCTGTCACACCAACTGAACGGCACTGACAACTCTACACGTTTGGTTGATTATATTATTCAATGTTTATTCGCAACTCATCCGCCACTCAATGTCAATCTTGTTTTATTTACTCCCAGAATGACGCTAATAAATTTGTTAAAAAAACTTGACATGTTTTACTCTTGCGTTTCAAAAAATAAAACCGATGCTGTTTTTTAATTATAATTTTCCAGTCGTCATATTTACACTGCATGTCTTCAATGCACAACCAAGCACGGCTCTGTGTGTATCGGATATGTGCGATGTGTTGTTTTGGGTTGGGTTTTTTTTTCCTATTTCGTGCAAGACCCATAACCGCTGTTTCCTGAATATTCTATTTGTAAGTCATATGGTTTTGGATCGCCATTTCTATGCGCGTATTTAAACATTCGCGAAACACCTATCTTTTAACTAAGCGTGGCTTAGTGATTAGGATCCTACGCTTGTAAGGCCCTCAGTTCGATTCCCGGCTGAGCATTGTATCCTTGAGCAAACACTTCTTTTCAAGTTGTTTTAGTCCCCTCAGCTGACAAAAATTTATAGCTGTATTTCAAAGGGCCAGCCTTATCGCATTCTGTGTCACACTGAATCTATCTGAGTTTCTTCATGCAAATCTCATCCTTTAGTGGCTTGTACTTCTCAATATTTTCTAGTTCTTCATTATCCACTTGTAAATTCCCAAGGATAGCAATATCTATGATATTGCCATAGTTTTTCATTATTTTATCAGCTACAACAATGAATCACGCTGGATTGTAAAATTCCACAAGATTTTATACTCCTTATTCTCGGTGACACCTTTTGGTTTATGCTCGTACCATTTCCGTGTTCTTCCAAGACCATCTTTCTCACACAATCTCCAGTGAACATACTTCGCTATGATATCATGATTCCTTTTGTATCTCTACTGAGCCAATTTGCGCAATATGTGAGAATATTTCATTTTTTATGTCACATCCTATAAAGGGGCGGTTCGGTACACTTATCTAATTGAAACTTGGAGTAATTAATTCTCAAAGCGTATTCCTGAAAATCAATGCCTCAGTGCATCCTTTCGGATCACTTTTTCTTAGCCACCTCCAGTTGCTGGTCTTGCTTTCCCTTCGATTTCTCTGAGGTATTGCGCATGCGTTGTTTACATTTTCCATTTGGTTAATCTTTGATCTTTTTGTTTCATAAATATCTTTGAGTGTGTCACATTTTCAGTAGGCATCCTCTTGCTATTTCTAACAGCAACAACAAAGGTTCAGTCTGCTGTTTGTTGAACCATCCCAGACTGTTTTTTAATTGACAACACCGATCTTTCATCGTATGAAGCCTCTTCCTCCCTTGTAACTAAGCACACACAGTCTATCGGTATTGCTTTTAGAGTGCAGTTCCTTGTTCATTGTCAGCACTTTCCTGGGGTTTCTTTTCTATCGATTCCCTCAAGCTCGTTCTTTGTCCACCTAAAAACACCAGCGCCATATTGCTTTAAGGAAACAGCCCACATATTCATTTCCCTGATTTTATTCTTTCCATTGAGTCTCCCCCCCATGATTACTTTGGATTTCTCTGAGCTATTCTTCCCTAAAGCCTTCCTTTATCTTATCTCACTCTCCTTGATTTTGTCATACTCCCAAAATCCATCAGTCTCAACGTCTTCAATTCTTTCGCCGTTGAGTAAGTAGTTCTACACCATCGGATGACACTATTTCCCTCTTTTCATGATAAGCACATCATACCTATTAATCCCGTCTTATTTATTTTACATGTTTCCACTGAACTATAGAAAGTGCGTTTCGCGTATGTGTAGTGGTTTCTTTTCGTTTCATGTTTTCGATTGCGTTCTTAGCATTTTACACAACATGTGTGGAGTACCTAGCAACGTTACTTTTACTCTATGTTGTGTATCATCAATGTATTAGTTCCAAAGTTTAATTTTTACTGACGATGTCATCAGTTGGAATTGACATTTTGATTAGGAAACATGTATAGTCCTTGTTTCCTTGACTACAATATCTTCTCAACTTCCCTCGATCATTTTGTCTGCGTATTATCACAGCCTAGACTATTGTTGCCTTGCCATTCCCAAAGACTGATTCTTGCGTATGCATATACTATCTCTTTTCTCTCTTGGTATTTCATATTGCTGGCATTACTTCCAGTGATTGTAAGTTCCAACTCTGTAATGTCTATGGATGTATTCTTCCTTTGCTAAGACTGGGAACCAGAGACAATGTAGTTAATACTTACTTCCCTTCCATCCCAAATCCTGCAGTTACTTTATTCTACTTTGGCGAATTCTCGTGAAAAGATTCTCACTGTCACAACTAAAAAAAATTACGGAACTCGTTTTAAAATTTGCGCTTCTCAGCAAATGTTGCGAATAATATTTGTCTGTTTCAACCCTTTCCACTCCTTTCCATTTTTATTTTCAGATATCCGCCATGAACTGGATATTTCTTGCAACGTATTTCAATCACTGCATTTTCGAAGTATCTTTACCAGAGTCTCTTTCTTCCTCACAAGTTGTTTCAAAGTTCAGCGTCAGTTTTCGTAGTTGCTGGTTTTTACATAGCACTTTAATTCCAGTAGGAAATGAAGAGCTTTCCTTCAAAAATATTAGCTAGCATTATAATTGTCTTATCTCCGAAAAGTTTTATTTTCATTCCGTTGACATTTCTGCAATGACAATGTGTTTGTGGTTAGTAAAAGATGGAAGGATTCACGTGGAAACTCAGACATCGATAACAAGTATGTAGATACATCTTTTGATCTGGCTTATCTTTGTCAAAGTTCATTCAAATAAAACTAGCTTCGGCTCTCAGAAAACAAAAAAATATGTAGGCCTTATGCTTGCTTATTACATTTTCTATTTGTCTATTCCACATCCATTAACCAGGAACTAAAATATTTACAGAAAATTATATCAAAGGACATAATATATCTCTCTCTTAAGTCTTCTGTCTGTACCTTTCGCACTCCATTTCTCTCTCTCTCTCTCTCTCTCTCTCTCCTCTCTCTCTCTCTCTCTCTTTCGCCCTCTCTCTCTCTCTTTCGCCCACTCTCTCTGTCTGGATGTCTTTCTCTTCCCCACTGTCTCCCTCTCTGTATATATATAAAGACACACAAATGCATATATATATATATATATATATATATATACATTCTATTATTCTTTTCCTTCTTTCAGTCATTTGACTGCGGCCATGCTGGAGCACCGCCTTAAAAGGTTTTAGTCGGGCTAATCGATCCCA
>NC_042997.1:109152046-109179546 GCF_006345805.1 Octopus sinensis | reverse complement strand
TAGAAATATAAAAATATATAAATATCAATACAAAAGTAGGAAAAAAAAACGTAAATCGTCAAGTGATATTCTATTACGACCGATATGTAAAGTATAAATAAAAATCAGAAAATACAATTCTATTTATTACATTTTATATATCTGTGAAATATGTTAAATCTGATCGTGTCTCTTCCTTTGAACTGGCTTACTCTCAGTTTTACAACCTTTCCCCCACCCACCGCCTCTGTTTCTGTCTTTCTTAATACCTTTACTTCGCTCCACCTCCCCCCCAACCCATCTCACTCTCACACTACGTCTTGCACTTTTAACCTTCATCATCATCATCACCATCAACATCGTCATTAGATATTTATTATTATTGCTTTCTTTAAATGTTGATCGCAGAGTAATGGTTCAACCAAGCTTGGAATATCTCCTTTAACTATTTTTATGGCCATTGTCTTATTATTATTGTTAATATTATCATCATCATCATCATCATCATCATCATCATTATTATTATTATTATTATTATTATTATTATTATATTATTATTATTGGCGAGCTGGCAGAAACGTTAGCACGCCGGGCGAAATGCTTTGCGGTATTTCGTCTGCCGTTACGTTCTGAGTTCAAATTCCGCCCGAGGTCGACTTTCATCCTTTCGGGGTTGATTAAATAAGTACCAGTTACGCACTGGGGTCGATATAATCGACTTAATCCGTTTGTCTGTCCTTGTCTGTCCCCTCTGTGTTTAGCCCCTTGTGGGTAGTAAAGAAATAGGTATTTCGTCTCTCTTTACGCTCAAATATCGCCGAGGTCGACTTTGCCTTTCATTATTTCGGGGTTGATAAATTAAGTACAGTTGCGTACTGGGCTCGATCTAATCAACTGGCTCCCACACCAAAAATTTCGGACCTTGTGCCTAGAGCAGAAATAATATTATTATTATTATTATTATTATTATTATTATTATTATTATTATTATTATTATTATTATTATTATTATTCTATGTTTGACTTTTGCTTTATGTCTGTACAAGTTGGCTCCAAGTCTCACCCAGAGACCTCAAGAGACAACAGGTTGGAAATTCACGTTGTTGTTATGCCTAGTGTGCCATATATATATATATTTTTTTTTTTTGTATTGTACTAGTGAATGTCTAATACATAAATTTAAAAAAAAAAGTTTTTTTTAAACCTTGGAATTACATAGAGAGTATTTTACGTAGGATATGAGCAGTTCCCATGAGCACTATCTTTTGAATTTCTGCAATTTTGGGGTTTCCTCGTATCTGAGTTAAGTAGCAATCAGCCCCTTTCGCTATCATTATTATTATTATTATTATTATTATCATTGAGTGAGAGAGCAGTTCATGCCATCAAAGTGACACTGGGGTAAAATATACGAAGGCCAATATACCCATCATGACTACCCGTCTGATAAGGGTACACCAGGCACATGCATCACAACCATATGTGCGCGACATGGTGATCTCATATCAAGATAAACAGCACATGACCTTGCAGGTGGGGCCCAGTTAGAATTTTCTTCAGGTTGAGTAGCCCATCCCGCTCAAAAGGTCCCGGAATAAGGGTTGTTTAAGGATGTTGAAAGAACCACCCATGTTTCCAGAGGTGAATTATTCAAACCCCAAAGAATCCCTCTCAACACATGGCTATGAAGCTCCCCCCTACTTCTGCTCGTGATCAGAGATGCACATATCGTCAGCCACTAAGGGACATGCTCAACTGGTTACGGTCAAACAACTGACAAGCAAATCTGTGGTATTGAGCAGAATATTTGCTGTAGCCCATCTTTTATACCAAGACAAAACAATGTACATGATAACACTTCCAATCAGTTAAGATCAGAAGCCATGAGAGCCACTGCCTGGTACTGCATCAGGGCATATGGTACTCCATCAGGGCATGGTACTGCATCAGGGCATGGTACTGCATCAGGGCATAGGTACTGCATCATCATCATTATTATTATTATTATTATTATTATTATTATTATTATTATTATTATTATATTATTTATTATTATTATTATTATTATTATCATCATCATCATTATTATTATTATTATTATTATTTATTATTATTATTATTATTATTATTATTATTATTATTATATTATTATTATTATATTATTATTATTATTATTATTATTATTATTATTATTATTATTATTATTATTATTATCATTTAGTAGTTTTATTTTTATAGCGTGCTTTCACTTCACTACCGAGCGCAGCTCTGTGTGCCTTAGTTATGTGCTGTGATTTGTTGTGATGCTCTGATGGTTATTGTATGGAAAGGGTTCTGCGTAGGATGTGTGCAGTGCCTAGTAGTGCAATTTTCTGTATGTTATATGTGTTTGTAAGTCCTGGTGTTTTTGTTATGTATTTGTCTGAATATTTTTTTATCATGCCTAATGCACCTACTATGATAGGAATTGTTTCTGTTTTTAGATTCCACATTCTGGTTACCTCTGTTTCCAGGTCTTTGTATTTTGAAAGTTTCTCCATTTCTTTTAGAGACACGTTGTCATCTGCCGGTATTGATACATCAATTAGAAAGCATTTTTTTCTTCATGATCTCTGACAACTATATCTGGTCTGTTGGCCTTAATTTCTCTATCTGTGTGTATCGGCATATCCATGTGTATGGTTGCTTTCTCGTTTTCTGTGACCTTTTCTGGTGTGTGCCTATACCATTATTATTATTATTATTATTATTGGTGTGCTGGCAGAATCTTTAGCGCTTCGGCCAAAATACATACCGGAATTTCTTCCGGCTTTTACTTTCCGAGTTCAAGTGCCGCTGAGATCGACTTTGTTGTCCACCTTTCACGTTGGATGGAATAAAATATCAGTTGATTTCATACGTCGATGTAATCGACGTCCTTCTCCCCTCAAAATCGCAAACCTTGTGCCAAAAGAATTACTTTAAGACTCTATTTTCTTTTTTCATTATTTCTCAGATACGGCAATGAAATGTAGACTCGTTAGAGTGGTTTGTGGGCAAAATATCTTGTATTGATTGTATTGTTCTACGTTCAATTCCTGGTGAAGATGTCTTTATATCACTGCAATGTTTATAAGATATTACTGAAATACTGGAAATCATCCTAGGAAAATACAATGCAAACATCTTTTACTGCAGAAATCAGTGGTTAATGCAGGACTTTCTGTGCTATAGGATGCCAAAAATGTAAAGAACTCAGCGCTACCATCATCATTGAAACCATAACAATCACTACAACATCAACAAAATTACCACTTTATTAAAAGGAACATCTACATCTGTGGTTCTCATTCGTAGTTAGTAAGACCCATGGGAGGTCCATACAAGATTTTGTTGTTAAAATTTATGTTTAATAAAATTGGTTGTACTTTTACAATTCACAAAATATTTCAACAATTTTTAGAATACAATTCCTAATATATTCAATGATAAAAATATAATAGGATTTTCTTTAAAGATCAAATGATTATGAGGGTCCAGAAGAGTAAAAAAAGAGTGGGGGAGCCAAAGGAAGTATGTGGACAAAAAATGATTGAAAACTTCTGACCTACATGAACAAACTACAAAGAAGGCAAGTTGCCATTTATATTCTAAAATACTTTCAGAAATATATAAACCTCGAAACACTTATAACAACGACTACAACATTAATATCAGCTTTTGAAAGAGTCTCTATGTAACCGAACCGCTTTCGAGAAATAACAGCTAAATTTCCTTAACTCAAACTGCACCTTCATGAAATTATAAATGGCGGACATATCGAACATCGTAGTCGTACATATACAATAAGATAGGTTGGTCTCTAGCAGAATGCATATGATCATATCTTAATATGAGCGGAGCTAAGCAACGAGGTGGCAGAATCGACAGCACACTGACCGAAAACCTTGGCAGCATTTCATGTCTTTACGTTGTGAGTTCAAATTCCGTCGAGGTTGACTTTACCTTTTATCGTTTCGATGTTGATAAAATATGTAGCACAAGAGCACTGAGGTGGATTTCATGAACTCACTTCCTCCTCCCGAAATTGCTGGTCTTATGACCCCTTGATATCAATATGAAATGATCTAAATATAAATCCTCAGCAGAAAAAACAATGGTTCTGCATGAAAACAGCAATTTTAAAGTTAAAAACATCTTCATGTGAAGACGAATATGACGAACGGAAAATTTTCAATAAAAATTGAAATGACATCAGCAGATATATTTAAGTAAATATGAACCAAAGAAGGTTTGTATCCGGGAAGCTTATAAATCTTTACGAAAGGAATATATTTGCATTTATGTCTATCTCTAAATATGTAAGGGCATCTCCGGTTTTTATCTGTGTTCATGGATGTGTTTATCTCTTTCAATCGAAAGACAATTACAGGATTGGTATCAACCCAAAGCTGACTTCTTTCTATTGTCTCTTTCCTTCTATTCTCTTCCTTTCCACCTTCCTCTACCTCTCTCTTTATTGCACCCTTTTCTTTCTTTTTTTCTCTCTTTTTTTTATAATTTTTGTTTTTATTTAATTTATTTTTTACTACACCCTTTTTTCTTTTATCTTTCTCTTGCTTTCTTCTCTCTCTCTCTCTCTCTTTTCACCTGTCTTTGCTCTCGATCTATTTACATTTCAACATTTCAATAATAGGTGTTGCCATCTGTCCAAGCGTTTGATGAGTTCCTACATAATGTGACCAATTGTTCCCTTGAAGAACTGTGGTGGACCTCCATCCATATGTATTTTGAATTTGAACTTCTCCTATAGAGGGGACAAAGAGTCGCCATGGCGAAATGTACGCAGGGAACAGATGTTATAAACTACGTCTTCTGTTTGTCAATGCCTTTTCGACATTTGTTCTGTATGTCATAACCAGTAATAACGCTTCAGTACAGAAGTAACCACACATCAGTAATATTACTGCAAATTGATTGGATGGTGATACCCGAGGCGGAGCTTAAAATTCACCAATAGAAATCGTACATCTAAGTGTACACACAAGAAATACTAAACACACACACCACACACACACACATACATACATTCATATATATATGTATGTATGTATATATGCTGAGAGAGGCAGACAGACAGCAAGATAGATAGATAGACAGACAGACAGACAGACAGACAGACAGACAGACAGACAGACAGACAGACAGATAGCTAGATAGATATGTTTCCTTATTGACCACACAGGGCTGAACACAGAGGGTACAAAATACAAAGTAGAGCTTTTCTTTTGGGGAAGGAAAGAAAAAAAGGGGTGGGTAGAATTTCGATCGAAAGGGATCGTGGAAAAAAGGGGGTAAGCCGATCAATAGGGATCGGGTATCACAAATGTCATAGTGTAAAATAGGAAACAGATTAGGTTTATCCATGGAAAGAAAAGCCTACGGAAAAGACCACGGTAACCTCGGGCAATAATGTCATGCAAAAAACACATTACAGTAAGTGACTCTCTTTTTTCCTTTCTTTTAATGATTAATAGGATTATGCTCAAGGTGGCTCTGTCATTCACACGTGTCATCCTTGCTACATTCACCCATCTTATTTTGAAACATTCACTAGACAAAACTTCCCTCTCTACTCTCACTTTCATTTTGAAGTGATACTTGAAGAAGTTGATGAGAGATTGATCAGAGAAGAGAGTGTTTGTCTCTAGACCTTTCAGACGCGTCCACCAGATACATTCTTTCGCCATAGCCACAAGGATGATGAAAATAACTCTTCCTTCCCGTTTGAAGGAAGGAGGCGTGACAATATTGACGATAGACTTGGCTGATAAACCGACTCGTCCCACACGTGACAGCAGTCGTTCGACATCGGCCCAGAGGTCGAAAATGGTTGGACATTGTACGAGTGCGTGCAGAACGGTTTCGTCGCTCTGACCGCATCTCGGGCAGGTCGGCCCCGTTTTTGTCGAGCCATGCTTGAGGAGCTTATCCCGAACGGGTAGCGCTTCCCGATAGCACTGCCAGGTCAGGGATCTCTGGAAGTTGTCCATAGGTCTCGGCCCGAAAGTCGTCTTCAACTGGCGAATCAGGTATTCCTCATCGACGCCCAGGTTCACCCCGCGGTCGTCGTCGTACTTCCCCTCCACTAATCCCCTATAGAATGCTTTGGTTGTGTTGATAGATAGATACATACATACATACATGCATACATACTTACGTACGTAAATACATACATACATACATACATACATACATACATACATACATACATACATACATACATACATACATACATACATACATACTTATATACATACATACGTAGATGGGTGGCTGGATAGATGAACGGACGGATAGATAGATAGAGAAAGAGAGAGACAGATTGATTGATTGATAGATGGTTGGATGGAAGGATGGATGGATGAACGGACAGATAGATAGATAGATAGATAGATAGATAGATAGATAGATTGATAGATAGATAGATAGATAGATAGATAGATAGATAGATAGATAGATAGATAGATAGATAGATAGATAGATAGATAGATAGATAGATAGATAGATAGATAGATAGATAGATAGATAGATAGATAGATAGATAGATAGATAGGCGAGCAGAGAGACAAACAGAGCTAGAAAGATCGAAATTATAATCAACCCAATGTGACTAACAGACAAATGAAATAGAAAATCAGAGTAAATGTATTGTCTAGAAACTCAATTTGTTAATTAGTAGGAACTGTTCATGTAAATTTTAACAACAGACGAAACGAACCAGAACAAAACAAGGTAATATATAACATAGGCTCTAAAAACAAACAAAAACACTTTTAAAAAACACTATGAAGAAATAACAGTTTTATTAAACAATGGCGATATACACTTTTATTAAAATACTACAGAAGGATTTAAAGCCGAGCCTTTGTTCTATGAAATATCGATAAATCAACAAAAATTGATAGAAATTCTGTTTGATGTTGTTGTTATTGCTGCTTGGATAATTGCACAAATTAGTTTGCAGATTCTATTATCATATTATATTGTTTAAAATTTAAAACAAATCTCATATACTGAAATAAAATATTTCTAAAATTCAAATTAAATTATAGTATTTTCGTGTGCATATGTATGTGTATATGTACGTCTATGCATATGTGTGGATGCTTGTGTATGGATGTGTGTGAGTATGCGTGTGTTTGATTTTAGGTATTTCTTCAATTTTTTTCTCTCGTTTCTTTCTGTTTCTCGCTTTCCTCTAAAAGCATTCGTAGATATCAATAAATATTGTAGATAGATATTTAATGTGGCTTCAAAGACGGAAAGTAATAACACCATAATGCGGCAGATCATTTCGATTGTGGAGGCAACTTGAATATTTGAATGACTGATAAAATGGAGAAATACGAATCAAATAAAAAGAACAAAAAAAGAAGCAAAACAATAGAGAAATATTGTAATCAGTGATAGAACGAGATTAATTTTCTTCTTATTTGAATCTCTTTTCTTTCACCATCTTACAACATTCTATTCCAAATCGTCTCTCCTTTTCTGTTATTCTCTTCAAAGTATACGGATGTATCTTATCATTGCTACAGGCGCCGTTGTGAACAGCATTATCCGCCACCTTATTTAGTCATAGCAATGACGCCGTCGAACAAACCAGCAAGGAGACTCTAAGTGTTCATTTGACCTCTTAGAGTTAGCTGTTCAATCTTCTTCACATCACATCACAGCGTTTAAGAAAAGAACACTTTAGATAACGTGGCCCTGACTTCCTTATACACAGGAAAAATATGCAACGGTCGCGGCTAGATTCCATGTGGTCATAGGTTGGCCTGATGAGGACTTCCTTCTAGTTATCAAGCAACAACAGTAACTACGCGATATATGTGTGCGTACACACACACACACACACGTATGTATGTATTTGTGTATGTCATTGTTCAGTTTTATTTCAGGATTTCTTGCCGATAGAGAAAGAGCAGGTTTCTAACGTAGATCCAAGGATCCTTCATTGGAATTTCAAAATCAACAACTGGAGATTTTTGTTTCTATGTATGTATGTTCAGATTTGTATGTTTTATGTATGTATTCTCATGCACATAGTAGCATATCTAGACATGCTCATATTTAAATGATAAACTTCTGGAAAGTTTTACAGATTTTCCAGTGATGGATTGGATCTGTAGTCTCGAATTACCTTTCTCCTTTCTGGTTTTGAGAAACCTAATTTCTCAACATTGATATTTAGGCGGTGTGTTACATATCCCAGAGCCTCAATAATTACAGGTATAAATCTGAACTTGTAATCTGAATATTGTGGGTATGTATGTATGTATGTATGTATGTAGTATGTATGTATGTATGTATGTATGTATGTATGCCTGTATACTGTTGATAAGGATCAGCAAAATGGTACTCAGTCCATACGAAATCAGTTATATGTAAGCTCCTTCAAGTTTCATGTTCGGATAGTGCAGTAATCGAACAGGTTTGTATAATGTACCATGCACGATCTGGCATAGTACACAGGCTCACAAGCTCACAAGCTCAAATTGTATGGCTACTTCGTGAAGAAATGCGAGAGAAAAATAAACAGAAAAATCAAAACCATCGAAAAATTTTGTTAATATTGACTGTTTAAATCTAAAATAACTCTGCCCCGAGGAGGACGTCAATGAGGAAAGGATAAAATGCGTTGAAAAATGGGTCCAATAGAGTGAGGGTTGGAGTCGTCCCGTTCGATAACTGAAACTTGCCAATATGTATTTTACTCTCGTTGTATATGACTCTGACCTGACTCCTGCACATAAGGCAGGAGAAATGTGCAAATGACGCCTATTGTGGAAGAAACACTTTTGCAACACTTTCTTCGTATCTCCAGATTATAATTATGTCCTTTAAGCTTTATAATTTCCTGAATTTTGAGGTTGTTTACCATTAATGCTGGTCCAAATTGCCATTTAATAATTGCAACACATCTTCTAAAGGCGGCGATAATTACAATAAATCAAGAACTTGTATTATCGTATTTGATATGTGCGTATATTTTTCAACACACACACACACACACACACCACACACACACACACACATATATATATATATATACAGATTCAGATGAATATGCTACTTAAGTGTTGAGGCACCAGAATTTAGTACAGTATTATCCATACGATTTCAATGTAAGGTGATTAAAATCAACATAAGCAACAAGGATATCCAGAGGCAATGCAGTACGATCGTTTCATGCAACTCCATTTAATTGAACAATGCAATCATCACATCAATTTAAAATGAAGAGCAATCTTCAGCTGAACAAAGATATAGAATTTAATTAAATTAGAACAGATGGATACATTGGTATAATTATACCTAAAAGTTAAGGAGATAGACAAAGAACATGCTTCCTCACTCCAGTAAGAAGTAACTTCTAAACTGGAGTGAGAGAGCACGTTCTTTGTGTATCTCCTTTTTGCTTATTTTGATTAGAAATATATATATATATATATATAATTTTTCAACTGTAAGTATGGTAAACAATTAAATTTTGGAAAAATTAAAGTAAAAGTTTTTTAAAAGAATATTTTCATAGTATTCAAATACAAGGGGCAATTTTCTTTGAAGTGTATCCCATCTTCGACTACATGGCTGTCTTCCTTTCATTATGATGATATGAGAAGATTCGAGTTAATTTCACTGCTATGTCTGCCAGTAATGCTACCTTATAGATGGCTTCTCGTTGACTCCATTTTGTTCATTTATCATGGCATCTGTCTCGTCTCGACAATTGCTTCTATAACAACGCATCGCAAGCAATCACTCAAACGGTCCACATTAAAGAAATCTAAGAGATTTATTTACTTACTACAACTTCTCTTGCCATCTAAATTTAGTCATCATAAATACAAAATTATTTATTCTACTTTTCTCTGTTTATTTAACAGAAATGTCATTAAAATGCCATGATTATTTGAAGAACGAAAAAACATAAAAATACGTAAAAAAACGAAATCTCATTTACGACTGGCAAGTTTACATTGTGCGTGTGTGTGTGTGAGTGAGCGAGTGTGTGAGTGTGTGAGTGAGTGAGTATGCTTGAGCGAGTACATGTGTGTGTGTATGTGTGTGCGCGCGCGCAAGTCCAAATCTCTTAAAAGTGCTCCTGGCCTTTTTTCTTTTTTCAGTACATAAATATATCATCGTTTCAATATTTTCCTTTTTAATAATAACGCCAAGTCAATTTTATCGTTGCTCTCCTTCAATTTTTTCTCGAGCGCTTTTTGATATGTATATATGTATATCTCTGTACATATATATGCATGTATGTATGAATGTATGTCTATGTATATATATATATATATATATATAATTTTTCAACTGTAAGTATGGTAAACAATTAAATTTTGGAAAAATTAAAGTAAAAGTTTTTTAAAAGAATATTTTCATAGTATTCAAATACAAGGGGCAATTTTCTTTGAAGTGTATCCCATCTTCGACTACATGGCTGTCTTCCTTTCATTATGATGATATGAGAAGATTCGAGTTAATTTCACTGCTATGTCTGCCAGTAATGCTACCTTATAGATGGCTTCTCGTTGACTCCATTTTGTTCATTTATCATGGCATCTGTCTCGTCTCGACAATTGCTTCTATAACAACGCATCGCAAGCAATCACTCAAACGGTCCACATTAAAGAAATCTAAGAGATTTATTTACTTACTATAACTTCTCTTGCCATCTAAATTTAGTCATCATAAATACAAAATTATTTATTCTACTTTTCTCTGTTTATTTAACAGAAATGTCATTAAAATGCCATGATTATTTGAAGAACGAAAAAACATAAAAATACGTAAAAAAACGAAATCTCATTTACGACTGGCAAGTTTACATTGTGCGTGTGTGTGTGTGAGTGAGCGAGTGTGTGAGTGTGTGAGTGAGTGAGTATGCTTGAGCGAGTACATGTGTGTGTGTATGTGTGTGCGCGCGCGCAAGTCCAAATCTCTTAAAAGTGCTCCTGGCCTTTTTTCTTTTTTCAGTACATAAATATATCATCGTTTCAATATTTTCCTTTTTAATAATAACGCCAAGTCAATTTTATCGTTGCTCTCCTTCAATTTTTTCTCGAGCGCTTTTTGATATGTATATATGTATATCTCTGTACATATATATGCATGTATGTATGAATGTATGTCTATGTATATATATATATATATATATATATATATATATACATTTATATATATACATATATATATATGTGTGTGTGTGTGCCTATGTATGTAGGCATAGATAGATAGATAGATAGATAGATAGATAGATAGATAGATAGATAGATAGATAGATAGATAGATAGATAGATAGATAGATAGATAGATATTTCAGTCAAGAAGTTTCATAAATCTCAAATATAATTCCTTTGACCAGACCAAAATTTAGCTGTCAAGAAATATTGAATCGGCGCCGCCATCAACATGGCCGACAAGAAAAACGACAAATACCATTGTTAAAGAGACGAGAGTAATTTCATAAAATATAGAAAAAAGTAACATGTCGACGATTATTCTAATCTTCTCTGCATAATGTTAACTATCGGCAAAAAAATGTTTTAAAATAATAATAATGATGTGGGTAGTTTCCATGGTGTTTAAAAGGTGCAGATGACGAGGGTGGGGGACATTAGAAAGAAAGATTGAAATTTATGTGGTGTCTAGATAAAGGGAAGATGAGCTAAAAGTATACACAGTATATAAATCTGTGAATATGGATGATGCAGTCATCCTGGAACAGGAGAACCTTTGACTATGGCCCAATCATAAACACCTCACAGATTCCGGATCATCCTGACCATTAGGGGCACAATTCGTCGCACAACACTTTTCCAGTCTACAAGCGTATGCTTGGAGTAGTTCCATGAACCTAACTATTTTTGTCCTCATTCATTAACTTTTTCGCGAATTCATTGGGGAACGGTATTTTCTTCTCCACCCTTGTTGAAAAAGTCGATGAGGGCTTGACCGAATAAGAAAGTGAGACCATAGCTTACATTGTATCGAAATGTCAACATTAACATCAGCATGATTACATAATTCCAGACATTGCGATATTGCTGCAATGATATCCTGCAGTGGAAATTTTTCAGGAATTTTCAGCTTTGTCTACACAGAAGAAATTACTATTACCGTTTTGTATGAACAGAATTGCAAGCACTCAAGACGCGGAAATAACGTTGTTGTGAGAATTGCCTATAAAAACTTGAGGAAGGACAGAACAGAAGATATTATAACTGGGGACAAGAATAAGAAATTATCTATTGTAATCGATGTGTTACGAATACCTGACACCAAAATTAGTAGAAAAGAAAGAGTTGGGTCCGATAACGACTTAAAGCCTAAAGTTAAGAATGTTATGATGCTGACTATTACTATTGGGATGTGAAGAACTGTGACCCCCCCCCCAAAAAAAAAGACAATCGTTGAAAAACTTAACCCTAATCTGAGAGTAGATAAAGTGCAAAAAGCATGTCTAGCAGGTCCATCAGAAATTATCAGCGAATTATCAACACAACGTGATAACGGATACGAAAGTCAAGAGAAGAAAAACGTGCATATGCGAACACAAGCAAACGCCATTATGCAAACACATATACGCATAGAAGTATGTGCGTATGTGTGTGTCTGTATGTGTATCTCCATTTGTGTGTGTGTGTGTGTGTGTATTTGTAGATGTAATTCTTTAGAGACCGCAGATGGTCCCCCTGCTTCTACCTCTCTCTCTCTTCTCTCCCCACGTGACCGGTGTTCGGCCAAAGCTGACTTTTCTTTCATGGTTCGACCGTCAACCGTGCAATATCTGTATTCCTTCCTGTGTCTGTGAAGTTTGGCATCCCTGCCGTAAGACTTTACTTCTACACACGTCAGCTTAATTTAATTCGTTCTTAGTCGAAAGACACCTGTTGTTATGTCCTGTTGTGTGTATTTGCGGATGTAATTCTTTAGAGACCGCAGATGGTCCCCCTGCTTCTACCTCTCTCTCTTCTCTCCCCACGTGACCGGTGTTCGGCCAAACCTGACTTTTCTTTCATGGTTCGACCGTCGACCGTGCAATATCTGTATTCCTTCCTGTGTCTGTGAAGTTTGGCATCCCTGCCGTAAGACTTTACTTCTACACACGTCAGCTTAATTTAATTCGTCCTTAGTCGAAAGACACCTGTTGTTATGTCCTGGTGTGTGTATTTGCGGATGTAATTCTTTAGAGACCGCAGATGGTCCCCCTGCTTCTACCTCTCTCTCTTCTCTCCCCACGTGACCGGTGTTCGGCGAAGCCTGACCTTTCTTTCATGGTTCGACCGTCGACCGTGCAATATCTGTATTCCTTCCTGTGCCCGTGAAGTTCGGCATCCCTGCCGTAAGGCTTTACTTCTACACACGTCAGCTTAATTTAATTCGTTCTTAGTCGAAAGACACCTGTTGTTATGTCCTGTTATGTGTATTTGTGTAACATTCTCCGTATTTACCGTCCTTGTTTTTATATACAGTTGCTGCTTTCTTTCAAAGAATCTAATGCTCTTAGCTTAGTTTTTCTTTGGTGCTGGCTTGATTGGAGCAATCTCAAGCATAACCAGCCGAAATTGCAAAGATAATCTGGAAATCGACTGAGGAAAGAAAACTCCGAATAATCCATCCCTGTTTCCTTTGTATTGTCTATCTGAATGTTTTGCGTTCTTGCCCCATTTTGTATTTTTATATAGCGGTGCACGTACACTTTGGTCTCATATATATATATATATATATATATATTATATATATATATATGTGTGTGTGTGTGTGTGTGTGTGTGTGTGTGTGTGTGTGTGTGTGTGTGTATGTGTGTGTGTGTTTACGTGTGTGTGTGTGTGTAATTCGAGTGCGCACATCAACAAAAAAGTCGATGTTGCCCGCAGAATGAGTTCAGGGATCATGAAAACTTTATCCTTCTCTTCTCCACATTCGCTAGGCCCCACCTCGAATACTGTTGCCCATTGTGGTCCTCCTACAAAAACCAAGACATAATGAGGATCGAAGCGCCACAAAGACCAATCACAAAATATAAATAAATCTATTCTTGCAAGTGTTTCTGTAGACGTGCAAACTCGCTTTGTTATGGTTATGTACTAATACTTGTTTGTATATTTTTACATGTATTGCGCTGACGATGGGAAAAAATTTATTTAAGATTTTAATCCTGAAATTAGCTAATTCGCAATTAATGTGGAGTCTTTTTAAAATTCTTTTCACTAGCCCGCTTTCAATCGCATGTGTTTATGGAGTTGTTTACGGTAGATGATACAACCTTCATTCTACCTGTTCTTTGTATTGTCTTCACATCTTTCGTCTCTCCATCTTCTAAGCAATTTGCCTTTGAAACATTTCATCTTCATGATGAGCTTCGATTTGGCCTCACTCACGCTCCCCTGTTTTAGGTATTTTACTGTTTATTATCTACAACATATTTTAGCATAAAACTCTGAAATAATCAAGGAAAACTAAGTTAATTTTGGACGTTGGTCTTACTCATAATTGGTTGCATATGTACAGTACAGTACAGTATAAAAGCGGTAATTGATGCTAAAAGAGGGTCAAGCAAATATTAAAACTAATGTATATTGTGAAATATACCATAATCTACCATGCGCACGAGTTTCATTAACATTGAGATAGCAGAACCCCAAAACATTGGGGTGGCCTAATACTTTTGGCCAAAGCTGTATATATATATATATATATATATATATATTTAAGACAGAGTGGTTGAGGGAGGGAGGGAGGGAGGGAGAGAGAAAAATAGATAATGGTAGATAGAAATATAATATGACAAATGGACAGTTAGTTAGATAGATAGAGAGAGAGAGAGGGGGGAGAGAGAGAGTGTGTGTGACTATTGTCATAGCTAGAGCCCTCTTAAGATACGTAGATGTCGATTCGATTTTAATTCTATGACGTTTCAACTGCGTATTGCGTCTCTATGAAGACATTCAGCACTTCACAAAAATCGAAACTGACTTATTTCGATTATACGACATTGATGAATCTCAAAGACGCCGAAATACGTCTGGTGTTCTTGTGGGTCATTGTATAGACGATGTTCGTCTTAATCTTCGATATACGTTGCTTGTTTATAACACAGCATACCTAAAAAGGCAATCTATCTCAGACAACAACAGTATCGTTCCTTTCAACGGTGTATTTACATTGTATCCATTGAAGTTGATATTTTTGTTTCTATCACGTTTTCACAACGTTTCACTTTTCTTATAAAGTTTCAAGCAAAGTATTTTTTTAAAGATTGCATCATTCTTAAAATTGATTTTCTTTGTTTGTATTTTTTCTTTTCTAAGAAATCAATTCCAGTTCCAAGAACTGTTGGAATATAACATAATCAACCAATAACGATCGATAATAAAACAATATTAAAGACAGTAAAACTGCAAGCTCGGCAGAAGTCGCTCATCAGCAACTTCTTTTAACTTCTATATTTTTAGCATTAAATTTTACACAGACGGCTGACTTGCACAGACAAGCACTTAGTTTATTACGTATTTTTGTTTTCATTAATTTTCTGTTTGAAGATAATTGATAGCATTGGGTTAAATATTTTTGTCTGACTCAGTATGTTTGTTTTTTGTTGTTTTTTTTCTTACATTCGAGATAAATGTATGTCGAGCCATTCGTTTATACAAGGGGTTAAATTTGGTTGTTGCTTGTTCAGGAATTGGCATTTTATCTCGTGGGAAAGTAACATCCTGAAGACGATTTCATGCAAGTTGTTTTACATAACTAATGTTCTTAAAACGTCAAGAAATATGTTGTGCATTGACAGACAAGTCACTAGCTTTGAGTTTTATCCCTGGAGGTTTCGAAATTGATAAGATACGAATCTAATATAAAAGCGCAGATCATGTATATTTTTAAATGTCTACATATTGGACAGGCGACATATCTGCAGATAATTCACATCTGTCTCTAAATGAAAATTCTTGCAGTGTAGAAACATGGACCATTAATTGGATTTATTATGAATATTTCCCGTCTTGTTAGGTGCCTCGCAACACACACACGTGCGAGTGAGCGGGCGCATGCGCGAGCGTGCTGGAATGAAAGTTCGTTCAGTTTCTATTTCTAATCTTTTATCTTTTACTTGTTTCAATCATTAGATTGCGGTCATGCTGGAGCACCGCCTTCAACTATCTTAGTTGTACGAATCGACCCTGATCTATGTTTTCAGCATGGTACTTGTTCTATAGGCCTCTCTTGCCGAACTGCTAAGTTTCGAGGCCGTAAATCAGTTGTCAAACGGTGGCAGGGGACAAACGCAGACACAAACACACACATACTCTCACACATGCACACACACACACCCATTCCATGCACATACACACGAGAACACACACATACCCATACAACTATGCGATAGTCTTCTTTCAGTTTCCGCCTACAAAATCTTCTAATGAGACTTTGGTTGGGTCGCGATCACAGCAGAAGAAACTTTCCTAAGATTTTTTTAATGATATATATATCATTTAATGTACACAGAACAAAGAAACGAGCTACAAATATTTTCCTTGCTTGGAGATGCAGCTCTAGGCAAGCTTTTATCACACGCCTTGTATCTCCTAGCAATCTGGAGGCTCTGAGCACATGGCCTGTTCAATTTTCAAACCAGGACGCTATTACAAGAGAAATCTCGCGAGAAAAAAAACAAGAAAGTAGTTGCAAAAGATGGAAGGGTAAATAAATGAATAAATGAATATGTGTGTGTGTGTGTAGAGAGAGAGAGAGAGAGAGAGAGAGAGAGAGAGAGAGAGAGAGAGAGGGGAGAGAAAGAATATGAGAGGTTTAATTCACTGGTGATCTAAACGAATAGGTGCGCTGAGTAAGTGCTATAATTGGTCATCCCTTAGTTACCAAGCCTACAGCTGAGGCTGCAGTTAGGGATCCGTAATAGGAAAACACAATCAAGGCAGAACAAGCATTTCAAGTCATTTAGAATATTTAATTAAAGTAAAGTGAATAAAAAATGAAGTAAAAGTAATGAATGTCTTACAGCTGTTTCTGGGATATCCCGAGTAATGGGCCAGCACCCCTATGCACTCGGTATTCCGTCTTCAGAGCCAAGGTGTGTATGCAGTAAAGTTCCTGACTGTCTTATTCTTCGATATTCTGTGAATTCCCTGGGTGTATGAGTTCCTGCATACACACCTCGTCTCTGAAGACGGAGTAGCCAGTGTATGGGGGTGTTGCCCTATTACCTGAGATATCCCAGAAACAGCTGTAAGACATTAATTACTTCTACTTTTCAGCTTTTGATTCACTTTACTTTAATTACTCTAATAAAATATTCTAAATGACCTGAGATACTCGCCCTGCTTTGGTCTTGTTTTCCTATATATATATATATATATATATATATATATAATATATATATATATATATATGTGTGTGTGTGTTTGTGTGTGTGTGTGTGTATGTATGTGTGTGTATGTATGTATATACATACATATATATATATATATATCTATCTATATATATATATATATATATAATATATATATATATATATATATATATTAATAGGCGCAACATAATACCATAAAGGAAAAATTCAATCGTCAATAAGTGTGACTAAGGGTGCCGAGGCACGTACGTTGCTTGAAATAGGAGTAAATTATTCCCGGTAATGTAGGAAGAGGGCAAATATTTTACACATACGCTGAGAGAGAGGGAGAAGCCGCCCCATGACCGGATCGAGAATCTCTCAGACTAGACATCTAATTTCACGTATTTCCGTACGCATCATCAATGAGACCCGCTTGTTTGGTGTTTATAGACCTGTCTTCGTCTTTTGTTTTTCTGCAAATTTCAACTATATATATATATATATATATATATATATATATATATATATATATATATATACATATATATGATATACATACATAACTTCATATAATGATTACAAACAGATATCAGAGAAATATACTGCAAATAAAGAGAACGAATAATACTTTGAATAGGAGAGTCTCTTTACTGTATAGTGGTAAAGTTTCGATTAATATTGATCGTGTTATATCATAGACGAATGGAATAAACTATTAATGAAGTGACGGTATAGAATTTAAAAGAAAAGTGGTACAGAAAGAGGTTAAATACTTAATGCCATACTGTGCCTGAAACCGCTTCTTAAAGGCTCTCATTCTTACAAACCATGTCCAGTTGATTCTCCGTATAAACGCTTTATTTCAAATATTTTAGCCTAATATCGATTCGGAGATCTATGAGCTAGCAATTTCATACGCTGTCTCGTGCAAAAATATATATAAAAAAAGAAAATAGATGTTGTCTTAGTGAAGAAATGAAAATACATATATTTATCGTATTGGAGATGTTAGCGAAGGAGAATCAATATTCTGAGCATGTAATTCTGAGCCGTAGGATCATTGTATTATTTCGTTGATTAATGTGTTTCTTGAGACGGTATTGGCTGAGATGTGTGTGTCATCACAATGTGTTCATTGTTCCATACGCTGATATCTAATGATGTATGTATTGGGGCAACTGTAACGTCTTAGAGAACCGAATTTCGATTTCTAGTTGGAACTGTTTAACTATCGGAGATGTACTCGCATAGCAAGTGACCTGATCTGAGATCGTGTGCTGGAACGAAAACAATTGCCGCGTGGAAGGTGTTTATAAGCCATTTAAGAAACACACAAAAACCGTTAGATTCACTTCAACATTTAAATTTAATTTGTCAAAATATTTTCGTCGCTTTGACAAAACTCCGTGATGCATCACGGAGTTTTGTCAGTGAACAGGTCGCGGCCTCAAAGCGACGAAAATATTTTGACAAATTAAATTTAAATGTTGAAGTGAATCTAACTGTTTTGTATGTTTCTTAAATGGCTTATAAACACCTTCCACGCTGCAATTGTTTAACTATCGTTCTTAAAAATGCTTGAGCATCATCAATCCCCGCTTCATTGTTATAAATCATTAACATTATACTTATCTACCACAATGTTATTTGCCCCACGTACAATGGGCAACACTCATCTACTTTTAGGGGTTTTTTTTCATATTGACTCAGAAATAATTTCACATTTCATACTCCGAATCCAATAAAATATACTCAGACAAGCTGTTGAGGAAAATAAAATTGGCTTTGCTTGCAAAGATGTTTTATTATTACTGATTGCAAAATGAAGAGTATTGTCAATCTCGATGAATATTTGATTCAAAGATTTAAAGCATCTGGAATATATTAGACATTTCGTGTTGACTGGAGCGTGAAGTTTTGCCTAATGGCGTGTTCAATCACTCAAGTTGAATAAGCTGTTAGAGGAAACAAAAAATCCCTGTCCTGGGATAAGTAAAATACGTTAGGAAATCCTTGCACACTTTTGAATTAATACAACTAATTGCATATGAGCTTAATTAAAGCAATCTCAGACAGCTGAAAAACACGCTTATATTTGTGTCTGTTCTGCTAGATTTAAAATGTAGCTGAGGGCAACTTGTGGAACAGGTAACTTTAGAAATTCGTGGCTGGGGGAAATAATAAGTTAGTTTGGTCAACCTAATCATAGTGAGTGAAGCTGTTTTGGTGGAAACTGTACTGAAGAGTGCTAGTCGGATGCATCATGGGATTCTAAACCATAGCCTTGTCACACATTGCTGCACTGTAATTATTCATTGCAGCTACAAAAAGAAAGAAAATATCTGGTTTAGCCACAGGATTTATTCTCAGAAGAGGAGTGTTGAAATGTAGTAACTGTAGTGTGGTGGCATGCGCTGCAACAGTGTGACGCTGCTTCCAACATTTGTTGGTGAGTCGCTATTAATTGTGGCGGATGACACCTTTGCACCCTTCAGCTAACAACCCTCTAACCCATGGGTCTGTCTGGGTTGTCGTTCCTGGTGATGGTTTTGCGAGGTCAGAGTGCAAATCCTACCTCAACTCATTTTAGTCGCTTTTTTACGACACGCAGAGAAAAGGAATCAATTCTTTGACATGCCGGTCTTCACGGCGCAAGAGTAACGTGAAACGAAGCGCTTTGCTCAAAAACACAACACGCCGCACGATACAGGAATTGAACCCGCGATCTGGCGATTGTGAGTGCAACACCCTGGCTCCAAGGCCATGTGCATTCACGGGAGTTCGCAAAATGTGAGCTTGCAACTATTCCATTCCATACATATAAATTTTGTTTAGAACCCTAACACCGCGCAGTACTTCTATTAATTTTATATATCTATATATTTGTGTGTATGCGTGTGTGTTTGCTCGAGTGCATATATGTGTGTGTGTGTGTGTTGTGTGTGTGTGTGTGTGTGTGTGTGTCCGTTAAAAAAAACAGCTACAAGCTAGTCGTCGATTTTCTAGCAAAAGCCGGGAGAAATTTGCCTCTAACAAAATTCTATCGTCTTGAAATCGTAGAAGAAGAGAACAAAAAGGACGTCCATGGCAGGGTTAACTTTAAATCATTGCTGGCTTCCATCATGTCTGATGTGGAGTTAAACAACAACAATACCAACAAGAATAACGCACTAACTACGTGAAAATACCTGACGACAGAGCATACATGATAATAATAATGATAATAATTACGAAGGTTGTGGTCAATGAAGAGAATAGACATGATACTAATAGTAATTGGTGTATTTGGAAGTATCAGCACTCAGCTACCAACATGGTTGAAAAAGATTGGTGCAAGTGTGAAGGTAGAACACCTACAAAAATCAGCATTGCTTGGAACTGCAAGAATTCTTCACAGGGTTTTTGAAGCATGACCAGTAAACAAGGGTCACCTTAGTCTGCTGGTTCTGGACAGCTGACACTTTCCATCATACACAGCAAAATAAACTGTGAGTTTTCATATAGTAATAATAAAGATTTCTTTATTAACCACAAGGGTTTACATTAAGAAAAGCATTATGGACATTACAGGACAAAGCAAAGAATGTGTGTGAGTGTGTGTTGTTGTGAGGGTTCGCAAGAAATACCAAACAGCATGGACGTGTGACAGCGAGCTGCCGGGAAGAGAGATCAAATCTGAAACCATCACGAAGCAGGGATTAAGAATCCGCAAAAACAATGAGAGAAAAATATGTCTTAATGTAAGCCATCTCAGAAAACTGAAAGATTTTTCTTATATGGAGTATATTTCTTACGGAAGTATATTTCTTACTGGAGTAACTGTGTGGTAAGAAGCTTGTTTACCAGCCATTTGGTTCCAGGTTCAGTGACATCTTGGGCAAGTGTCTTCTATTACCGCCTCGGGTCGACCAAAGGCCATAGGCGAAGGAGTGGCAGTGTGTTAAAAGTCTTACTTCACAACCACGTGGTTGCAGATACTGTGCCACAGTGTGGCACTATGGGCAAGTGCCTTCTACTACAGCCTCGGGCCGACCAAAACCTTGTGAGACGATTTGGTAGACGGAAACTAAAATAAGCTGTTGTATATATATATGCATTTGTGTGTCTGTGTTTGTCCCTCATAATTGCTTGACAACAGATGTTGGTGTGTTTACATCCCTGTAACTTAGCGGTTCGGTAACAGTGACCGATACAATAAGTACCAGGCTTACAAAGAATAAGTTCGACAAAAGGTGGTGCTCCAGCATGGCCGCAGTCAAATGACTGAAAAAATAAAAGAATAATATACAAAAAATAGCTTTCCCCAGATGCATCGCCATAGCAACATGTGCGTCAAAATATAAACACTGCAATATTTCTGTACGAAAACTGATAACCTGTAAATTTTAAATTTTTATAAACATATAAATCCATATTTATACAAGATATCTACACACATGCCCATTGTTGTTCCTTCTCGGTCTCTCGCTGATACACTAATAATAATTTTAACTACGAAAGAAATATCAGTACATGTCCATGGGCGGTCTTCAGTTAAAAAAGTAAACACTGTAAAAACGAACCCATAACAAAACCAACCAAAGTGTCTGTAGCAGACAAGCTCTCCAGGTATCAGAAAATAATAGATCAGTATTAATAGAACAGATTATTTGAGACACACAAGAGGAGATTTTATAACCAAATAAATAGTGGAAAATTAAGTACTGAAGATGAGAAATCGAATGCATATGAAGCTAGAAAGTTCTGGAATAATATTTGGATTAAGCCAGTCAACCATAAGGGAGATGTAGTATGGTTAAAGAAAGTGGGAGGGAAAATAGTGAGTGAGAAGCAGCCATATCTAAGATTAAGTAGTGCATTAATGAGTAAAGTGTTAGGAAAAATACCGAACTGGAAGGACCCAGGACCAGATTTAGTTCGAGGGTACTGGCTAAATTTAGTAGTTTACATGGGAGGCTAAGGAAATATTTCAGGAGTACCTTAACGGAGGAAAAATACCAGATTGGAGGACAAAACTCATGAAGTATAATAGCAAGGTTAATACAGCTAGCAACTATGGATCAATCACTTGCTTACCATTAGTGTGGAATCTGTTAACAGGAATGCTTTCAGAAAGCATTTACGAGCACCTTGACAACCAGAATTTATTAACAGAAGAACAAAAAGGTTGCAGGGAGAAGGCTAGAGGAACGCATAATCTATTATTCATAGACAAAGAAGTTCTAAATGAAGTAAAAGCTTGACAGAAAAATCTAGCAATAGCATGGATAGAATATAAGAAAAGCCTATGTCATGATCTCACACTCAATGATAAGTGAATGTTTGAGTATATTCAGTATAGCAGACAACATAAGAGAATTAATTAGCTTTAGTATGAAGACATGGAAAGCAGATCTCTCCCCGGGTGACACAATCTTAGGGAAAGTTAATATCAAAAGAGGCATTTTCCAGAGGGGCTCGTTATCCCCTTTAATATTTGTCATATGTTTGATCCCCCTCAGTTTAGTATTAAGGAAGGGGAAGGCAAGGTTTCAGTTTAGAAAAAGTGAGGGAAAATTAATCATTTGCTCTACATGGATGATCTGAACCTTTTTGGTAAGAATGAAAAAAGATAGATTCCTTAATGCAGACTGTAAGACTCTGCAACAAAGATATAGGTATGGAATTTGGCATAGATAAATGTGCAATATTAGTCATGAGAAGAGGAAAGGTAGTCAAAAGCGAAGGCGTCCAATTAGCATATGTCCAGACATTAAAATCATTAAAAGGGAGAGAGATTTATAAGTATCTCGGAGTATTAGAATCTGACAGCCTACTAACTACAGAAATGAAAGCGAAAATGGAGGAGCACATTAGAAAATTGAGGAAGCTAATGAAGTCAAAGCTAAATGGTCGGATTTTAGTGAAGGCTGTAAATACTTGGGCAGTATCATTACTTAGATACTCAGCAGCTTTTGTAGATTGGACAAAAACTGAATTAGCAAAGCTGGACAGAAAAACTAGGAAGGAATTCAATAAGAATGGAGGACTCCATCCAACGGCAGGAGTAGCAAGGTTATACCTGTCTAGAAAAGAAGTCAGGAGAGGGTTAATATCAGCAGAAGACTGCGTAGAGTCAACTAGAGAAGACATAGACTCCTATGTAAGTAATAGTGAAGAAAATTTATTAAAAGCTGCTAGAGTCACAGCAAAAATATAGGAAAACTCAAACGAAGTTAAAAACCAGAAAAAAGAACAGAAATTATCTGACTGACAGGATAAGGCGTTGCATGGTAGATTCCCAAAGATACTTGCATCAAGTAGTAGTAGTGAGACATGGTTGTGGCTGCAGACGCGAAAGCTGAAGAGGGAGACAAAGAGTTTGTTTGTAGCTACACCAGATCAAGCATTAAGGACTAATTGGATAAAAGCCAAGATAGACAAAAACCAAGTAGATTCCCAATTTAGAATATGCAACTCAAAAGAGGAAAGCGTTACTCATATAGTAAATGAATGTAGCATGCTGGCACAGAAAGAATACAAGAAAAGACATGACAATCTAGGGAAAGCAATCCACTGGGAACTTTGTAGAAAGCTAGGATTTGAACACACTGATAAATGGTATGAACATGAACCTAGTAAAGTACTAAGAAGTTAAGAAATATAAGATGTTGTAGGACTTTAACACTCAGACTCAAAGAGTAATAGAAGCTAGAAGGCCTGGTTTGGTAGTAGTTGATAAAGAGAATAGAAAGTGCCAGATAATTGACTTTACAGTCCCAAATAATAAAAAAATATCAATATGAAAGGTTTAGAAAAAATAGTAAGATACCAAGACCTAGAAATTGAATTACAGAGACTATGCAAAGTGCGGGTAAAATGTATCCAAGTAGTTATAGGTGCATTGGGGACTATCCCTAAAGACCTGAACAGATGGACAGAGGAAATAGGCATAGAACCCAGTTTAATACAGCTGAAGGAAACAGTGTTATTAGGGACAGCTAGGATACTTAGGAGCGTTCTTGGCATCTAAGGTTACCTGTTGTAGCCCGATGTTAGATTTTTTTCTTTTCCAACGGCCTAATTTGTTGAGTGTATATGAAAATAATAATAGAATCTAATAATACGAAATATATAAATATAAATGAAAATAATATGAAATGTCTCTGACAAAATGAAGTGGTATTAAAACACTATACTTTCATACACATATAATTGTGTCTACACACATATGTATATGTATATGTATATATATATATATATATATGCATATATACATGTGTGTGCATACACGCACACACACATATGTGTGTGTATGTATGTATGTGATTTTTGAACTACATAAAAATGTAATAAAGTTTTGATAGTAAATATTTGCAACAAGAAAAAAAAAGGATAACAGATATATTACAATTAGAACTGTAAGTATATAAATTTATGGCACGAAAAGCAAATAATAGTCTCAAATGAAAATTTACTGGGTTTTTGACAACGGGAATGCAATTATATAAACAGTCGGCTATTTAAAGAAAGAAAGAGGAGGAAAGAAACGAGAAAATTAATGCTTTTAATGTTTTTACGAAATTTTACAAAAATTTCACGAGAGAGGCTTAATGTGTAATGAAAATTGTTATAAAATTCTAATATTGATTTGGTTTTTTTTTTTATTCTTATGAGGAATATTAGATGAAAATAGCAATAAAGAAGAGTTTAACAAAATGGTTTAAGAAAAATATCGAATTCAATGACAATTCCAATAAAATAACTTCATAAAAGCTATGAAGTCACTTTTTCTAGATTTTACATATTCGAAATTCATGTCGAGTGAAAAGGTCGGAATTGTAATATAATTAAAATATTGTCTTAAATTAATAAATTTATTTATAATTTTAGAAATGGGTGGATTTTAGAAACGGAAAAAGAAAATAATTTGTAAAACGGAAGCGAATTCAATGTATATTGGTTTCAGATTTTGGCACAATGCCATCAATTTCGGGTTACATCGATTATTTAGACCCCAGGACACATTTCGTATTTATATTATCGACCGCGAAAGGAAGAAGTTAAGATCGAACTCAGACCGTAAATACAGTGAAATGTCACAGAGCAATTTTCTCGTAGTTCTAAAGATTCTGGCAACTCTCTGACATGAAGTTATTTAATATGTATCGTAATAAGGCGGTGAGCTGGCAGAAACGTTAGCACACCGGGCGAAATGCTTAGCAGTATTTCGTCTGCCGTTACGTTCTGAGTTCAAATTCCGCCGAGGTCGACTTTGTCTTTCATCCTTTCGGGGGTCGATAAATTAAGTACCAGTTACTCACTGGGGTCGATATAATCGACTTAATCCGTTCGTATGTCCTTGTTTGTCCTGTCTGTGTTTAGCCTCTTGTGGGCAATAAATAAATAGGTATTTCATCTGCCGCTACGTTCTGAGTTCAAATTCCGCAGAGGTCGACTTTGCTCTTCATCCTTTCGGGGTCGATTAAATAAGTACCAGTAACGCACTGAGGTCGATATACGAACATAAAGAGATGGTCGATCCACATTTATGAGGAAGCATACATAAAAGCTTCATATAAACACACTTAAATTATTTTCCTATGAGACTCAAGGGCATTGAATAAGAAAGAGAGACTTGTAAGTGTCTAATAGACGTTCATTATCGTGAAATAGATTTTTAAAAGTATCAACATAATTTTTAAAGATAAAGTAAATTATTTTATTCGTCAGACAATTTTTTCATGCTTTCCCTATGAGGTGTGATATAATCTGGTAAATAAGTCAAATATTAGATGCTTCGATAATAAGAATGTTGTTTCTTTTCTTTTCAGAAATGAAATATTTTATAAAGTTATGAAAATATATATCGTTTATTAGGTATGTGAAAAAAAATAGAGGTGAAGCGTTTACGTAAATGTAAAGGTATTATGGGGAAAAGGTGGCAAAGTAGATATTTCAAATATGTGTTAATACCCACACAGACATATATTCATATTCACGTCCACATGCACACTCACATGTATCTACGGAAAAGATGAAGCAACACAGATAATAAAATATTAAGGATTAAAAAAAATTAATTAAACGATTAAAATTAATTCGTAAACGTATGAAAATATTAGATATTTTCTTTAACTTATACCTGTTACAATATATATGTGTGCATGCATGTATTATGCGCATATGCATGTATATATGTATGTATGTATGTATGCATGTATGTATGTATGCATGTATGTATGTATGTATGTATGTATGTATGTATGTATGTATGTATGTATGTATGTATGTATGTATGTATGTGATATTCAGCATGATCTCTCGTGCTCCTTGTGTAATAACTTGTGTGGGGGGTCAGCCAGTGGATTCACTCGGCGTCATAAATCCCGGCATCTACTCGGTCTGCTGCTGGATAACTAACTTGTAATGAGTGGGGAATGGACTCGCAAGTCCTCTTCGAGCTTTAAGAGCCTTCTGAGAAGTCAACAGCAATAAAGAAACCAAATGTAAAGTATTTCTGAGACTTAAATGTGTTCTAGAAATAACCTTACTCGGTCACGAGTTAGCTTCTCGTGTCACATGTAAACATGTATGTATGCCTACAATTATGTATGTATGTATGTATATGCATGCATGTATTGTGGGGGCATTCAGGAATTCCGAGTTGGTGTCAGATCTGCTGGCAGACCACTGATAGTGGAGTACTTCTCAGCTTTTGTTGGAGCATGTCTTTAGGAGAAGGTCACTCTGATATAAAACCGGATATGCAAGAAATGGCCCTGGACATCTTGGGAATATTTTGCTTGCTCTTCATATCATGACATTGTTCCATTTCTGAGCCTGCGACCCAGATTGGCACGAGATATCTTGTCTCGGTTTGTCTTTGGATTATATTAGTAGAAGAGAGAGGGTTTATGAGGTATTGTGCAGGCCATATGAGTTGGAACAAGCATTATGCAGAGACATTGCTTTGTTGGTGTTGGTCATCATGTGTGAGAGCACGCAGCCTAGAGGTTAGTGCTGCACTCACTATTCTCGAAATCATGGTTCGATTTCCAATCCAGGTAGTGCGTTGTGTTCGTGAGCAAAGCACTGAAAATACTTCATCTCAAATTGTTCTTCGATCACTTCGTTC
>NC_042997.1:109137046-109149546 GCF_006345805.1 Octopus sinensis | reverse complement strand
CTGGCACGAAGTGATTAGATTTCGGGATCAATCCGATACCGAACAACGATTCTGAATTATTTTTCTGTTATTTTCTTTTACTTAACTTTTTGAGAGGGGTTGGGTTCATTTTTAGTATTCTCGTTTGTGAGAGCAGTTGAGTTTATTTCAGGACGTTGATGTTGCCTTGGCGGAGGTTTGCGCTCTCTGAGTTCTCTTGCTTGCGATGTTATTAATGACAATATGAGACAGTTTTTAGTTCGACTTTATATTTATAAAATGGTGTTTCTAAAAACGGAAGATGAATTCAGACACCAATTCTAAGAAGGTAATTTCACATGGATTTCGTGTAGATTGCATATAGTCAGGAAATACCCAATAATTAAAAATCACTGGTGTATGCTAGATAGAAAATGAAGGACAATAAGTATATTATACAGCAGAGAGATAAAGTGTGTCGCTAAATTTCGGATAACACGAGGACTGTGTATGTTTTCAAAGCTAGCAGAAAACTTTATATCTGATTCAAGAGAAACGAATGGACATCACAGTTGGAGAAGATGTTGCTTATGAGGTATTATTCATGTCAATCACAGACTAGAGTTTTACAACTGGAATCATTACAATTGATACAACGCAAATAAGAGCAGTGATTAGGCAAAATATCGCCCTTCATGTGAATGAAATACAACAGTACATGCTTCTGTTGATGAGGTTAAGCCTCATTAAGAAATATTCGGTGAGAATCTCAGCTAACGCCAAATTTATAGATTCAAAGGCAGTCACAGGCCTCTCGTTGAGGTCTTTACAAATACTAAATTGGTTGTTAGTGGAAAATCTTGAGTCGTAGATACATGTTTTTTTTTTTTACCACAGTATATTAAGTACGAAAGCGATCAATCTTCTTGATCTAGGTTCGGCAAATTTCTGATATAATTGGCCACTTCATAGAATTGTTGATAACTTATCGACCCCTCTACATGTCAAGAAAATTTTTAAAGTAAAATTAAAAACTATAATTAATAAACAAGCGTGGTTGTGTGGTAAGAAGCTTGCTTCCCAACCACACGATTCCGGGTTCAGTGCCACTGTGTAGCAGCTTGAGCTAATGTCTTCACTATACCCTGAGGCCGACTAAAGCCTTGTGAGTTGATTTGGTAGACGGAAACTGATAGAAGACCATCGTGCATGTATATGGGAGTGTTTATGTGTGAGTGTGTCTTTGTGTCTGTCTATGTCCCCTACTACTGTTTGACAACCGGTGCTGGCATGTTTACATCCCCGTAACTTAGAGAGCGATAGAATAAGTATCAAGCTATCAGGCTTTTAAAAAAGAAAGAAAATAATTACTGGGGTCGACTCGCTTGGCTGCAATCCTTCAAGGCGGTGCCCCAGCATGGCCGCAGTCTAATGACTGAAATAAGTCGAAGATAAATGAATTTCTTTCCTGTCAGGACAACTTTTGAATAAGAAATATTTAAAGAGATTTTATGAAAATATCCAATGAAATTGATAAAGAACAATAAAATTCAATCATATTATATTGATTAAGGTCAGAATATTTAAAATGAAATATTTGTTTGGTGAATATTTGCGTTAATTTTGCATCGATACCTGGCTGGAAATTAGTGAGTTTTAGCCTTCATTTACCCACGCCTCTTCCGCATCAAATTCACAAATACTTCGGCACCCTTGATGCTCATAATCATTTCAGGTGTTTATCCAACCCTTGCTTAAACTCATAGGACTCCAGTCGAATGAATATGTTCAAAGTGTTTTCCATTTTCCAGGCAAACGAGATATTCATCTCTAGCACACAAAATCCTTTATGTTCAGCCATTAATCCTCCATGCTGCAGCATTAATTCTCCCTGCTCAGCCATTAAGCCGTATCAGATCTCTAAACCATATTCTGCAATGGAACTTCTCTCTGAACATTCTTCTCCAAAAACGTAGAATCCTCCATATCCGCTCATATTATCTCTTTCTAGATAACGATTATCCTTTCCCATTCATTTACTGCCATCATCTTGTTTCTACCGCTCGAAGAATCTCCATAATCACCAGGGTTCGCTACTCGAGACCTTCATACGCTTCTACAGCATCTAATACACTTTACCTTCCTTTGGAAATCCCGTAAGTTACAGAAAAACAACGACGACGATGACGGCGATGACAGCAATGATGATGACGATGATGAGGTAGGTGTTGGGTCTTTCGATTTTGGCGGTAGAGCTGATGATGATAATTATCATGGTATCACTACAAGTGGAGGCGCAACGATCCAATGGTTAGGGCAGCGGACTTGCGGTTGGAGGATCGCGGTTTCGATTCCCAGACCGGGCGTTGTGTGAGTTCAATGAGCGAAACACCTAAAATCTCCACAAGGCTCCGGCAGGGGGTGATGGCGACCCCTGTTGTACTCTTTCTCTCACTCTTTCTTCCAGTTTCTTGAGTAACGCTGCGATGGACTGCCGTCCCGTCCAGCTGGGAGGAACACATACGCCACGGAAACCGGGAAACCGGGCACATGAGCCTGGTTACGCTTGAAAAGAGCGCATAAATAAATCACTGCTGGTGGTGTAGTGTTATAAGTGACAATATTAAGAGTAATCCTGATTGTCGAGAAAACAATTGGAAGGTCTTTTCTGATGGGGAATGTAGCATGCAAGGTGATGGCGGAATAGAGAAGGAGGTGATGGTGGTGGGTTCGGAGTTACAGGTGAACGAGATGATATTGACGGTAGTGGCGGTGGCGGCGGCGGTGGTGGTGGTGGTGGTGATGGTGGTAGTGGTGGTGGTGGTGTTGGTGGTGGTGGTGGTGGTGGTGCTGCTGCTGCTGGAAATAGGTGCTTTGATGGTAGTGGGGATGGTCGTGAATGTTTTACTGTGATTGACGACTGAGGAACTGCAGTTATTTTTTATATTTGAAGGCAACGAGCTGGCAGAAAGGTTAGCACGCCGGGCGAAATGCTTTGCGGTATTTCGTCTACCGTTACGTTCTGAGTTCAAATTCCGCCGAGGTCGACTTTCCCTTTCATCCTTTCGAGGTCGATTAAATAAGTACCAGTTACGCACTGGGGTCGATATAATCGACTTAATCCCTTTTGTCTGTCCTTGTTTGTCCTCTCTGTGTTTAGCCCTTTGTGGGTAGTAAAGAAATAGAGATAGTTTTTTTTAATATTTTATTTGGCTAGATGTTGTTGTTGTAGCTGTTGCTGTTATTTCTATGCCTTGTTCTTGTCCGTACTGTGGTTATGTTTCCACGACGATTAGTTTCTGACGCTATTAAGACCACTGATTTCATTTCAAATTATTTGTTACAAACAATTGAGAGGATGGATCTATTTCCGACATCATTGTGTGTAGTGGTGATGGGGGCCGTATGTGTGCGTGCATGCAGGTGTGTGTGTGTGTGTGTGTGTGTGTGTGTGTGTGTGTGTGTGTGTGTGTGTGTACAGTATTGCTATCGCGTGTCTGTAATGGAGCTCTACCAATTTCAGACGGCAGGCAACGGAGCGTGAAGCAACAAAATCTATGGCTGCTCTCGGAATACAGCCATTATTTCACAGACGCCGTGCTGTTAAAGTACACACACTCACGCACACACATATACATACATACATACATACATGCATACATACATACATACATACATACATACATACATACATACATACACACATACATACATGCATATATTTAAAGATCTTCCATCGAAACACTTTACTCTCAACCCCACCACATCATGCCAGCCAACAATGTCTACTTGCTTACATTTTTGTTTACGTTTGTGACTTCTCTCCAATTGACATACCTACATACATACAGAAATGCATGTATGCATGCATAAATACATGCATATATACACATTTACATACATAAATACAAGCGTACATGCGTACAAATATATATATATATATATATATATATATATATATATGCATACATATACATGTATATATACATTTATATATACATATATATATATATATATATATTATATATATATATATATATATATATATATATATACATATATATATATACACAACCACATACACACATATAAAACAAAGTAAGTGCTCCAACCGATAAAAAAAAGTCAATAGAATGAACACTAAAGATGTCAACCACATCATCAGAAATTCTCCGAAGATATCGTCACTTTACTACTAACCAGAGAAGTGGTTGAACAGAGTGTATGTACTACACACGTGTTTCCCAACCATTTTTTTTTTACCTGTGGACCCCTTTCATTCCTATCCAAAGTTGTTGCTTCTCCTTCCGAACCCGAATCAACACACAGGCCCCAAAATACAATATTTCGGTGTTGGTGTCCTTTTGTAGGCACATATTCTTCCCCCACACACAATACACCCCCCACATACACCAACACCACCAAAATGAGAGAGAAAGGTAAATTAATAAAGTGAAAGCTACTTAGGTGGACCCTGATAACCACCTGATGATTCAAAATTGCTCTTGTATCTTGATAATTGAATATTATTAGGATTTCTATAGAGAATGGTTAAAATATTTTGTGTATTATAGAAGTATAACCACAATATTATTTGGACCCCCAAAGGTCATCTGGACTTCTCTTGAGAACGACTCTATTATAGAATGCAGTTCTTACCAAAGACAGTCTCAAAGAGTAAATCACAATATTCTGAACGAAGCCGACCATTATATTTGGTTAAAATGCTTTAGTTATTAAAATTTTGTCTTTCGATAATTTGTTCAGTTTTTTATGTTTTCGACGGGAAAATTGACAAAGAAAAAAATATCATTTCATTTTAAATAATATTTATCAGCCCTAAAATTTCAATTTTTATCATTTGTTTTTCTGAGTTTTCAATGTGGTGCATGTGTTTTTCTGTGTGTGTAAGTGCGTGTTTGTATGTGTGTGTATGTGTGTATATGTATGTGTGCATCTGAGCGCGTGTGCGTGCGTGTGTGTGTGTGTGTTCGTGTGTGTATTGTGTGTGTGTGTGCGTGCCTGCGCGTGTGTGTGTGTGTGTGTGTGTGTGTGTGACTGTGCATATTTGTGTGTGTTGTATGGTTGAAAAGCTGGCAGTAGGATTTTGGTCAAAAAATGTTTTGACAAATTGAAAATAATTTTCGAAATCAAAAATGGAAAAGTTATGTAGAATTTTGCGGCTCTGCTAGCGTGAGACATATCAGAAAAAGATTTTAAAAAACTTTTTTCTTTTATTAATTTACCATTTTCTCTCTTTTTTTATATGTGTTGGGTGGAGAATGTGTGTGTGTCTAATAGGATGAGTACACGGTAATGTTGTATTACAATGTTATGTCTTAATTCGAGTTCAGGACAAGCAACAAGTCTGGATACAGAGATTGAGAGAGATTAAGAGAAAGAGATTGAGAGAAAGAGAGAGATGAAGAGAGAGAGATATTCCGTATCCTTTCCCCTTCAAAATCACATCAAATAAAATTTAATGCCAATACAGTTGCACACACAGACACGATTATTTACGTCAAATCATAGAATCTGCTGTTCACATATGCAATACACACACACACACGCGAACACACACACACACACACGTGTATATAGAACAAGCATTCAAAAAATCAAGTTTGAGAGTATGTAATTTTTTTTTTATTTTTATATAAAATTTTGAATATTTTTATATTTTTGAAAAATGGAAATCATTCCATTTGAAAATAAATAAATGAAAAAATAATAAAGTAACAAAAGATAAAAAAAAATAAAGAATTGGCCGTAGGACATGTAATGGTTTCCAATCAGAGATCACCTGATAAAAGTATATGTGACTGAAGTGTGTGTGTGTGTGGGGGGTGTCATATAGAATGAAAGATTAGAGGCGATAGGGTTCTGGCAGAAACCTTAGTAGAATATCAGTAGAATATTGGCACAACAAAAAGCTGGCATGAAGATTGGAAACATGGAACGAAATTATATATCTTTGGAAAAACGAGTTGCTCAGAAGATTATGAAGATAAGTGGGGAAGGAAATAGTCATGTTCCAACACATTTAGAACTTTGAAAATAGTCGATCAAAATAGAAACTTTCGACTGATATACATATATATATATATATATATATATATATATATATATATATATATATATATATATATATATATATATATTCTGTTGTGTCTGGGGAAGGTCTTTGTGCCTTATAATGTAACACACTCACCAGTAAAATTTCCACTTATTTCTTATTTTTATTTTCCTAAAATTTTCGTTGCGTCTTGCAACTTTTTCAATAGTTTTGAGAGTCAAAACTATTGAAAAGGTTGCAAGGTGTATGTATGTATGTATGTATATATATTGTGTGTATGCATGCATGTATGTATGTATGTATGTATGTATGTATGTATGTATGTATGTATGTATGTATGCGTGCATGACTGTCCGTTTGTGTCTGTGTGTGTGTATGTGCGTGTGTGTCTGTTTATCTCTTACCACCGCTTGACAACCGGTGTTGGCATGTTTACATCTCCGTAAATAGTAAAAAAAGTCAGGCTTAAAAAACAACTGCTGCGGTCGATTCGTTTGGCTAAAAATTTACCAAGGTGGTACCCCAGCATGGCCGCAGTCTAAGAATAAAACAATATAATATACTTATCAATGACTACATTGAATTTTGGTGTTCAATATTAATCAATGTCAAATGTTCTTTTCTGTTGGTTATCGAATATTTATTATATTTTGTTTATTAGATTTTCTGTTGGTTGAGTTATTGTTTACTGTTGTAAACAGTTGTTCACTGTTGGTTTAAAAGCACGTTTAAAGTTGTCTGCTGTACTCATATTTAATATGACATGCAGTAGTAGTAGTAGTAGTAGTAGTAGTAGTAGTAGCTGCAGCTGCTGCAGTAGCAGTAGTAGTAGTAGCAGCAACAGCAGCAGCAGCAGCAGCAGTAGTAGTAGTAGTAGTAGTAGTAGTGGTAGTAGTATGGAGACAGCACGTCACTGCATCCCCCATTAACTGGTGATTCCCTTCGCCTGGCGGGTGATACATTTGCACCACTCAGGCGACAACCCTATAAACCATGGGTATGTTTTGGGTAGTCGTTGCTGGTGAGGGTTTTACGAGGTCGGTGTACAAATCCTACCTCAACGCAGAGGAAACATTGGGTCTATTTTTTAACATGTAGATTCCCACACACATATATCTACGATATGTGATCGAAGATTATTTTAAATACTAGCAGTATCGCCCGGCGTTGCTCGGGTTTGTTTCGACCCTTTAGGATTGGACTTTTTGAAAAGTAAAACTTTTGCATTATGTAGCTTGTTATTCTCTTTAAGTGAACATTTTTCTTGTTAAAATGCACCGCAAAATCGCGGCACAGCAGTAAAAAAATCGTAAAAAATTGGGATTTTCATAGAAAAAAAGCACTTTTTTGATGTAAATAATTTTTGGTGTTAACATGGTTCGATTTGAAATTTTCTTCTATGCAAGGATGAGCAAGCCTTCTTCTATCATACTCTCAAATTTGGTCAACTTGCGCCGCAGGGTCTCGGAGGAGATAGTGTTAGTTGAAGGTTACCAAACCTGCCATACACAGACAACTTCAGCTTTATATAGAAAGCGATTTTAAAGGCATGTCCATTGAATCGGAGATGTGATCTCTCAATTCGGAGAAGTAGTGGGTCAACCGGGAGAGCCTCCCTTATCTCTGAGCTACGCACTTTGTCGTGTTGTGGAACCCTATTTCGGTCGCTTGTATTTGCGATCGTATTCTCTCGGCCATCCCCCATAATTCACGTCCACTGGGAAGGGTCGGCACGAATACTGGATGCAAGATAGCGAGTTTGGCTTTTACCCCTGCCTCGCTTCTAATGACCGAATGTTGCACAGATTTTTACGGACAGAACCAAACAGTAGGAGACCCAGGGACAAAGCCAGGAGAAAGATGGTTGGATAACATTCATAAGCTCGATTGGTCTCGCTTGGGGATCCACCCGGATCTATTGGAGCCGGTCGCTTCTGATATAGGACCAACCTGTTGCATGACACGTTGGAGGTGTAGCATAGCAGGATAGCTGAATTACGTCCCTTTGCTGGTAAACGCCATCAGGTGGCGTAGCAGCTGACACCTATATTTTCAAGTGTTTGGGGGCAGTCTTTCGCTGTCGCCATTTTGGATACCGAGGAGAGCTAATATCTCTCTTCTGCCTAAGCCCACAGACCACATGCAGTTACCGTCATTCTAACGACGTTTGCCTAGCCATCTTCTTATAACCGTCGTTATAGTAATGCCTGCCTTAAAGATTTCAGACCACCGTCGTTTTTCTGCCCTATCATGGTGACTTGTTCAGCAACTAACTTTAACGCCACACAGCTTACCAGACAATTCGTTGACTGCTGCTATGAATTTGTAACAGTAAGTCCAAATATGCTTTCTGACTAAGCGTCACACACGACACTGCACACGCGTTTCTGATACCCTTGCAATTTTGTTTCACGACCACTTAGCTTTTATTGTTATCCAAAGGATTTGATTTCTTACAGCGTGTGAAAAGCTGTATTTTGCATCCTCTTTCTAAGTAAAATCTATTTATTATTATAAGCAGTCTTCATCTTCTTACACACACTCAACACGCTCAAGATTTTGCCCTACACACACACACGCACACGACCCTCCCCGCAAATAAATGGTCGAAGAAGATGAGATGAAAGGGATGAAATGATTGAATCCGGACAGCATCGATTCCAGTATTCATATGTAATTTAATGATAACATATATATATATGTGTGTGTGTGTGTGTGTGTATGTATGTATATATATATATATATAGAGAGAGAGAGAGAGAGAGAGATAGATAGATAGATAGATAGATAGATAGATAGATAGATAGATAGATAGATAGACAGACAGACAGACAGGAAGGCAGGTAGGCAGACAGACAAACACAGACAGATAAATAAATAGACAGACAGACATGTTTCTGTCGAAAGGCAAACGATGAAATTGTAATTACAATATGAACTCAAAATTTGTACTTAGTTTGAAATAGTTGTAAAAGAAAAAAAACTATGGCGGTGAAATTAGTGCAAACATTAAAAGGCCAATGTGAATCGTCTTCGTTAATTTTCTACTCTTTTATACAAAACCCCCTCGGGATAGTTCGTCTACATCCGTTCGACTCTGAAGTGATGAAAGGCAAAGGGGTACCCAGAGGGATTTCAGCTGAAACCCCAAATAGAATCTATAAATCTGAACTGTGTTACCATTTTTTGTACCGATTCCACTGTACTAGAGATTTGAAGAATATTGCTGAAACCTACTGTTTTATTTTGGTTAAACGGAGGGAAATTTCCCATCGAAGAACTTTCAAACCAAAATTGCTTGTAGCAAGTAGACTTGAATAGCCACTCGCTCCTTACTGTGAAGATTATATTCAGAGAAGGAAATCACTTCAATGGCCATGAATTTCAAATATTTTCGATAATACATTACTGAAAAAGTGAGACGTGATTTGGATTTTCTTGACATCGAGAAAGCCGATAATTTTTCCTTTGACTAAACGACACAGCGTAACAGTTAGTGGTAGATTTCGAACAGGTGACTATAGTTGGTTTAGGCAGTTCACGCTATGGCCCTTCGTAGCAGTGTCGAACACAGTGAACCTGTAGATTGATACTAAACTAATCGAATATGGAAGATATTCTAATTAGGCATCTAAAGTTTGACAAGTTGTTTATTTAATATGAGTAGAGTATATTGGAGTGTTGACACTGAGAAACATCTGTCATCAACCTAAATGATATTTGTCAGCTCACATCTCAGCAATACGGAGCTGATGTAAACTGATAGTTAACAGAAGTCTTTGAACGATGTTGTTCAGTTTATCTTGGAAGTGTTTTTGTTGTTTCTGTAAGAAACGAAAGTAAAAGAAAATATGATTAAAAGACAAAGAAAAAGAGGAAGAAAACTTTAAAGACGGCTCAATAAAATGTCATAATTGGAACTATGTTACTAATTGTCAGTTTGTGTTGATAGATCATCTTTCAAAATTGAGATCCCGTGATGGGTTTAGGAAGTAGGTGCTGTACACGTTTCGTACATCAAATCAAAATATTTTGACATGTTTCTTTTGACTGTTTACTTTTACTGTGAGGTTGTACAATAAATACAACAACTTTACGGCCGACACGTATCACATGAATTTAATTAAATATCTAAGTTACCAACATAACTTAGATACCTTAGATTGGTTTCGGCTACTATCGGCCCAGACCATGGCTAACTTAATAGCCCCATTGGATCTTTTAAGTCATATTTCGGGACACCATGGAACACTCTAGTAAAGAGCTGTTGTTGTTGTTGTCGTTGGTAATATTCCCGGTACTTCTTGGAGGAATTTATCCCGGTACCGTTCGAAAGTTAGATTATTTTCTATTTTAATTTCTTTCGGGTTAACGTTGACTACATCAGGACCATTTGAGGTTTAAAAAAAATTGTTGTGTCACAATATTCTTATATGATGTGAACTCAACATTTGTAGGGGCTTTAGCCTTGGATGACTCATAAACTCAATACCTACATCATTTGGATAATATTGGTGGAATATTTTCCACATTGTACAAATAATAGCGCTCACGGCGGCGTTGGAGATAACAAAATTTCAGCATTTTGAGGTGAGCCCAATAATCAAGGTATGTCATGCCAGACGGCCAAAATCTTTAAGTATAATCCTAACAAGTTTTTAGTTATAAGAAAGAAATGAGCACAGTCAGTATGTAGCATGCTGTCCGTTATAATGTTGTTGATTTGTTTGTTTTTGTTTTTTTGTAGCTTATGTTGTTGACTTTGTAAACAAGTTCATGGAATAATTGTTGCTGGAATATTAACTCTAGAATTGCCGTAACCATTCGTTTCTGTCGCGGTGACGAATACGAGTTTGGTTCCAGAACTATTCGCGGTTCCACAATTCTTTTATGGCAGGAGTTTACATTTATCTCTGGAATAATTTAGTCACAAATTATCAATATTTCGCGGTCTCTATATATTTTTAGTGTTTATCATCTTAATGCTATACGGCGTATTTTAGTTTAATAATGTAGAAGTCTAGTCTAGTCTTGCAGCGTTCTGTAGTTTAGTTAAATCGTGAAATGTGCATATGTTATCACAATGCTCAAGAATAGAGGCTAAGATAATATACAATATTAATTAGTTGCTATCGACGTAATGTTTGGAATACCTATTTCTTTACTACCCACAAGGGGCTAAACACAGAGAGAACAAACAAGGACAGACACACGGATTAAGTTGATTATATCGACCTCAGTACGTAACTGGTACTTATTTAATCGACCCCGAAAGAATGAAAGGCAAAGTCGACCTCGGCTGAATTTGAAATCAGAACGTAGCGGCAGACGAAATACCGCTAAACCCTTCGCCCAGCGTGCTAACGTTTCTGCCAGCTCGCCGCCATAATGTTTGGAATACCAGTGTTGAAACTGATTAGGAAATTCGGACAAACTTACCAGATACCATTGTAAAAATCATATTGAAAGGACATGTAATTTGATGAATCTTACAGTCCCAGCTAACAAAAACACATCTCCGAAAACATTTGAGAAATTGAGCAGATATAAAGAACTGGCGATAGAAATCAGAAGAATGTGGCATTTTAATGCAAAAGCATTGTCTGCTGACATCAGGGCACTTGGAGTGATATGAAAGTGAGTAAACAAATGAGCAGACCAAATTCCTGGCAACCCCACAATAAGTGAATAGCAAAAGCTCGTGCTTAAGGGTATCCCACTTATTTTACGTAAATTCCTCTCCATGTAAATACAATCTTATACATTCAGTTTTATTTCAAAATGAGATCCAGGTACACCTTAAAACTGGAGAAAAAGTAAATCAGCTGTAATATATGGATGACTTAAAGACCTTCAGTAAAAGTGAACGTGAAGTGGATGGTCTGGTTTCAACAGTGCAGACAGTCAGTAAGGATATCGGGACGGAATTTGGGATTAAAATGCGTGGTATGGTCATCATAAAATAAAGGCACAGTAGTGTCATATGATGGTGTAGAACTAACCAACGGGAAGAGAATCAAGGATGTTGAGATGGATGGATATAAGTATCTGGGTATTCCGGAGTCTGGAGGATAGAAGGAGAGTGAGATGAAGGAAAGCTTTAGGTGAGAATACTTCAAAAGAATCAAACTAATAATGGTGAGTAGACTCAATGGAGAAAATAAGATCAGTGCAATGAATATATGGGCTGTCTCCTAAATGCAATACGGCGCGGGTGTTATTAGGTGAACAAAGAACGAGCTTGAGGAAACAGATAGAAAAAGCAGGTAAGTGATGACAATGAACAAGGACCTGCACCCTAAAAGTGATATTTATAGACTGTATGTGCCTAGATACAAAGGAGAAAGAGATCTCATGGGATGCAAGATCTGTGTTATCAACGAGAGAAACTGTCTGAGATGGTACGTCAAACACCAGATCGAACCTTTGTTGTCGATGTTAGAAATAGCAATACTATGCCGACTGA
>NC_042997.1:109104546-109132046 GCF_006345805.1 Octopus sinensis | reverse complement strand
GTGTACACATAACCATATATACAAAGATTAATATTACTAGTTATTTCATTATAATATGGGAAGACAAATGAGATGTTTCGGTTTAATTAGGCCTCTTTAGTGTATTATTCAGATGACAAAACATACGCTCGCGCACACCGACATTTATATATGATTATGTATTGGGTCACCTCATAAATAATGCGGTTTTATCAATCGCATGAACTAAAAGTCGGAATTTTGATACAGTATATGGGGATCGGACAATAAACGTAAGCCAGTGTCTAAGGTGTTTCCAGAAATTTTGAACTGGAAACTAGATTAGGAGATTAGCCTCGTCCTGGAAGATCTGGATAGCTCGATGAGGACGTTCCTGGTGGAACAAAATCCCTCGTAACTGTTGAGGAACTAGCAGAGAAGCTTGGATTTGGTCATTCAACCATACATCGATACTTGTATACCATCGGAAAAGTCAGCAAATTGGATCAATGGTTTCCTCACAAACTTTCCGAGTCTAATCGTGCGCAGAGATTGAATGTGTGCTCTTCTTTCCCGTCACGTCTCACAAATGAATTCTGTAGACGAGGTCAGAATAGTACCGTTGAGTATTTTTCGTAGTGGACAAGTGAATTTTGGAAGAGGCGCGTTGTAAATCTAACAGATAAATGGAAGGACATTCTAACAAATGAAGGAGAGTATATTTTATACTAAGAACGAACTTTATTTATCTCAATTTTGAAAAATAAAAGTATAAAAAGCCGCATTATTTATGGGATGACTCATATATATATATATATATACACGCATAAGATACATATATAGGGTAGCGAATATTCGTTATAAATATCACCACCAGTAGCCTAGCATGTATAAATAGTCAATACCTGTTAAAGGGTAGTTTTCTTTTGTGTTTAATTGTACACTATTTTAAAATATGAATATGTTGTCTATTGACTATTTATACATGCTAGGCCACTGGGGGTGATATTTATAACGAATATTCGCCACCAGATAGATGTATCTTATGAATATGTTCTTAGCATTCTCGAAGATTCAGCTCGGCATTGTTTTCATTGCCGACTGTAAATGCGCCTGCGCGCGGAATTTTGAAACATTTTGACATATAATGACGAGATACGTGTTATCTTGTCTCCGAATTATAAGTTAGTTTTTAAGGCCGGTTACTGACGTGAAATCACCTGGTGGATAATATTATTTTGCTAAATTACCTATTAAAGGTTGGCAAATAATCTTATTTGCAAGAAATTTGAAACTATGGTATAACCGCTAATAAAAATAACAAGGTAAAAGTTTTATTTTTCATTTACTTCGAAAATTGCTATTAAATCGTGGTTTTGGCCGTGTTGGCTGCTATTTCTAGCATGTAAAAATTACCTGTTAAAGGGTAGTTTTTTGTGTTTAAATGTACACTATTTTAATATATATATATATATATATATATATATATATGAATGTATGTATATGTGTATGCATATATGCATGAGCGAATTTGTGTATAAATGTGCGTATTTAAGTCTATAATTATGCATATACGGGTGCAGAAAATGGCAACTTTTCTACTCAATTGTTGTTTTAATTGAACTTTTCATGCATACTACATAGCATGCATATGTATATCCATATACATATGTGTCTATGTGTGTGTGTGGGTTCGTGCATGCGTACGTGTGTGCATGCGTACGTGCGTGCATGTGTGTGTGTGTGTGTGTGCAAGGTCATCCTTACGTCTGTCTCAGGACAGTCCCTGAAGAGAGAAAGTCATTGGTGACGTTATAAATTGTGTCGAAAAGACTTTGATTTACAAATACCCAGTTGATTGTTTAACGAGCACGTTAAACAAACGATCAATTATTTAGTTGGTTAGATATTTAACCAGTTGACCCACAATAAGGTACTGATATTAAACCAGTATATGTCTTATCACTATTGACGTAATGACCCTCCTAAAACACACCAAGATATGTAATGTTTGCTATTATGTCAAGTAATAAACTATCTAACATTAAACTGAACGATTGCCCAATACTTTTTCTTAGTAGAGTACATATTCATTTAAAAAGAACTCGTTATTTTCACCATGTACAGCCAGTTCTGGAATGATTATACTGTATAAAGATGACAAAAAGATGAAAATGAGAATAACATTTCCTAGAGGTATTTTGTGTGTAGATCACGAATACAACATCCGTTTCTTTCTGTGCCTCTCCACTTTCTCATAAATTGCCATCTTACGTTAAATGCACTAATGTTTCCGTAGGAATTAAATGCAAACAGGATTGGGTCGAAACTAACAACTCTAAAAGTCATGAACGGGTTTTGATATAATTTTAATTGGGTGTTCTTAAGGTATTTGTCAACCTAACTTATGAAAATTATAAAAGTATACTCAATAGTTTTACAGTCATATGGGTTCAGATCTGTGGTGAATCTGACAAGAAACTACACCGCATCACACAACCTGAACTCAACAGAGTGAAGTCCTGGCCCCCAATTCTGCAACAATGGAACCTGTTGGGTAAAGATGCTCGAATTACAGTATTTAGGAAGCGTTCTGCAGATCTACAGCAATTCTTCACTGGAAAACAACTTGATTTATTGTAATGATATCAGAGACGTATCCAATGCCCTTGAGTTGACCTATGAACCAATTGAATGGGGTTTATTCATAGATGCACCCCTTTACAGAATAAAAGTGGTTCTGCTGCGCATATCAGGAACATCGTGCCTTCAGTTCTAATTTCTCACTCAGTCATTTTAAGAGAGACATATGAGAACCTCTCTCTTATTCTAGACTGCATAAGTTACAAGTCGCATGAGTGGCTAATTTGTGCGGACTTGATAGTAGTGGACCTACTTAATGGGCCGCCAAGTTTATGTGCTTCCTTTGCAAGTGGGACAGTAAGGCCAGATCAGAATATTATGTACGCCCAGAATGGCCACCTCGGGAAACTATGATGCCTGGATGTCATAATGTAAAACATGAGCCACTGGTTAAGAAAGATGTATATACCAATGTATATACCAATGTATATAAACCTAATAAAGCAATTTACTAAAGCACTGCAACATAACAAGTCATGTTTCCAGTACCTCAAGGCGATCTCCCCTTAAAATAAGTGATGCCAAGATTAAAGAGGGCATATTAGTAGGCCCTTAAATATAGTTGATGAGGGCTTCGAGGCGACAATTGATGGAACTGAGCTAGCGGCCTGACATGCATTCAAAATGTAATCAAATGACTTCTGGGAAAGCACCAAGTGATCCAGCGAGAGAGTATAGTGGAGAGCCTAATCAAGTGCTACCAAGATCCCAGATGCAATATGTTGCTGAAGGTACACTTTCTTCATTTTCATCTGTCCTTCTTCCCAGAGAATGCAGGAGATGTGAATGATGAACAATGAGAGAGGTTACATCAAGATATAGCGTCAATGGAAAACAAGTATAAGGGAAAATGGGGCCCAGCTATGCTGGCTGAGTTCTTCTGGAACCTGAAGCGTGACACACCTGAAAGGTCTTATAAACGAAGAAGTAAATATTAAAATGCATTATATAATGCTAACAAACAAGCCGATTCATTAGATATTTATGAATTTATTACAATGGACATACGAGGGGCGTTCAATAAGTAATGCCCTTGACCCACTTGCCATAGCAGTAGAGCAACGAAACTTGGCACAGTCATTAGTCTTTTTCTACATAGGAACCACCCAGAGTTACGCATTTCTCCCATTGTTTGATGCAGCTCTGGAGACCGTTTTTGTAGAAGACCCCAGCTTGGTCCTCCAACCTGAACGTGACTTCAGAAATCAAGGCTGCATCATCTGGGAAACGCTTTCCTTTCAAAAACAACTTCATGACTGGGAAGAGGTGAAAATCAGAGTGTGCAAGATCAGGAAAGTAGGGGGATGGGGGAGGAGTTCATAGCCATACGCCTGTGCTTCTGATCTGGCGACAAGCGAGTTGTGGACCGGAGCGTTGTCCTGCAGGAGGAGGATGCCTTTGCTGATCTTGCCCCGCCTCTTGATTTTGATAACTTCTCTTAATTTCCTCAAAAGTGAAGCATAATAGGCTCCTGCAATTGTGGTACCCTTTGCCAGGAAATCTGTCATCACTACTTCGTCCTGGTCCCAGAAGACTGTGAGCATGACCTTGCCAGAGGAGGGCTGCACCCTTCACTTCTTTGGAGGAGGTGAGTCACGGTGCTTCCACTGCATTGACTGGGCTTTGGTCTCTGGATCATCGTGATGGACCCAGGTTTCATCCTGTGTAATCAGTCTTTTGAAAAATTTTGACTCATCTTCTTGGCACATCTCCAAATTCACCCTCGAGCACTCGACGCGTTCTTGCTTCTGGAAAGGCGTGAGCAACCTGGGAATCCATCTGGCAGACACCTTTTGCATATGCAAATGGTCATGAATGATAGTTTCCACAGACCCGGTACTAATCTTGACTTCATGGGCTATTTGGCGAATAATTATGCGTCGATCTTCCAAAATGGCAGCCTCAACTTGACGGACAGATGCCTCATCAATGGCAGAAGGGGCCACCAGATCTGGGAGCTGTTTCCACAGAGTTCCGACTATGTTTGAATGCCAGCGTTTAACAAGTTCATATGATGGGGCATCATCACCATAAGTTGCTTTCATTTCATCAAAAAGTCTCCCGTGGTGTGCGTCCTTTCAAATACAAAAACCGGATCACTGCTCGACACTCAACAGGCTCCATTTCACACTTGACTCGGTTCAAACACCTGTAAATCAGAAACCACAATTAATTCAGAGCTGTAATTTGCCACTTACTCTATAGAGATATAAATGATTGCACATGCAAAATTTCAGCTAGATCAAACAACTGCAAGTGGGTCAGAGACATTATTTATTGAACGTCCCTCGTAATTAATCTGACTTTGGGAGCAAAATAAATTTATGGCATCGTGGAAATTGGTATAATTTGTTATTTAGTCGGTAATTTACAAGAAAATGTAACGAGATGGGAAATTTTTGTTATAAAATTCGAATTTAACTCATTCAACTTCCTAATAAAATGTACATGAGAATTATGGGTTTTTTTCTTGACCCTGAAATTTGTTATTAGCATATTTGTGCTTAATACACCAAGATAGGTCCAGACGCAAGACATGCTGTTTGTTGTGGTGAACGTCATATAGGAGTTATTCTCCATTGACATACACGACAGCAATCAGCATTTTACGCATCTTCACCTGCCAACACAGATTAAAAATAAATATGCGAATAATCTTTTATATTTACATAAACTTACAAGAAAAGAGGTAACAGTGACATCTTCGAAGCTTTGGCTGTATTCAGGTATCACTGATCTGAGTCAATATGACTGAACTGACTCCCGCACGGATAGAACGTAGGACAGTCGAACTGGCACAACACCTTATCTACACAACCAGCAGGAAATAACTATATACAATACATACATACATACATACATACATACATATATATATATATATATATATATATATATATATATATATGTATGTGTGTGTATATATATCTACATATATATATATATATATGTGTGTGTGTGTATATATATCTACATATATATATATATATATATATATATATATATATATATAATATATTATATATATATATATATTTATATACATATATATATATATATATCTAAACCCCCAAGTTAAAATGCGTCAGTTGGCATTTATTTGTATTAGAAAGCTTATTAGAGACCAGGGATTTATCACACGGCACTGCTGGGATTAATGAAGAAGAAAAAGATATTGCAGAAACATTAAAATATTCATCAATGACCTTTCTGTATTCTTTTATATCTCTTTTGCATCCAGAGTCGTAAACAACGAATTTCCAACTCTGCACATCGAAACACCACCATTTCCTGCTGAGAGGAGCGATCAATCACGAAACAAGCGACATTGCTATTTATCTAAGCCTATATATATATATATATATATATACTTACACACAGACCAATATATATATATATATATATATATTATATATATATAAATACATCTAACGGAGGCGAAAAATGTAAGAACTTATTAATTGATTGCACTATGATAAAAAATTTATTATACTATGTATATTCTCTGTTTTCTTTAAGCTATTGATATATACATATATATATATATAATATATATATATATATATATAATATATATATATATATATATATATACATGCATGCACGCACACTCACAAACACTCTCGCGCGTAGACACACTAACGTACATTTGTTTGGGTGCGTGTATTTATGTATGCACGTTCGAAAGAAAGGTGTGTTGGTTCGCTATGTATATGTTTGTGTGCATATATATCTGTGAGTGTGTGCAAATGTATCTGCAAAATTCCTTATCTGTAATAGACCCCAAAATATATGCATCTGCTAACTGCAAATATCTTTACTTGAAATGTGCCGTATTGAAGTATATAGTGAAATCAGAAATATGTTTGGCCCTTATTGTTGCTTGTAGAGGGTACAGACTGTAATTCAACCATCTTTGTTGAGCCGAGGCTGTGTTCAGAAACTCGTGCTTAGCTCCATCTGAACGTACATCTCCGTTCATGGATATGTCACGAAGGAAAGACTAGTCACTATGTTCGCAGATTCCATTGAGCCAGATATTGTTTAAGTTTCACTGTACACATCTGCCTTCAGCTTCTTCACACCGGATTGTGTCTAGCTTTTGCATTCTTAGCATTTTTACACGCCCAATGAAATACCCCTCAAGGAAGCAGGGGCTCATTCTATTTTTATAGAGGACATGGTTTCTGCAGAGTCATTCCCGCTGTCTCTTCCCTAAAACTTATATTTTAATTGTGTAATAACTGGCACGAGCCCAGTATGCATTAGGATGTGTTATCTTCTCTTAGATGAGCAGCTAAAGAAATATAAGGCCTCATTGCTGAGCGGTAGGGATGTGCACGAGTGGTCTTCTGCTGGAGGCAAATTTGTGACAAGCTAATTAACCCCTAGCTAGAACCCTGACAGTAGTGCGGGCCAGAGTGTTCCTGAGAACAATAATAGCTAATATAGGATTCTACATTCCTCAAATCTAGGATCTAAAGAACCAGAGTTCCACACTATGGTATAGTATAGTAATGCAGTACTTAAATTATAGGTAAAGATACTAAATATGTTGGCGCTTTGGTATTGTAGTATCGAGTTAAAGCTGTGGTATTGCATTATAGATGACATGAAATCGGTTGCAGCTATAATATTATCATAGTTCTATATTTAAGAGGTGAGGAATTATGTACATGATTTACATTATTTATATTCGACGGATATTTGTCCTCATCATGTTTATTGTTAACACAACGTTTCGGCTGATAACCCCTCCAGCCTTCATCAGGTATCTTGGGGGAAATTTCGAACCTGAGTTCTCATTTCTATGTTTCGATGTTATTATTATTATTATTATTATTATTATTATTATTATTATATTATTATTATTATTATTATTATCATTATTATTATTCAGGTCACTGCCTGGAATGGAACTGGGAATCTTGGAGTCAGTAGCCCGCGCTCTTAACCACTACGCTTAGGAATGAGAACCCAGGTTCGAAATTTCCCCAAGACACCTGATGAAGGCTGAAGAGTATATCAGCTGAAACGTTATGTTAACGACAAACAAGATGAGGACAAATATCCGTCAAATGTAAATAATGTCAACTATATTATTATGTTATGAAATATACGGCCCTAGGGAGAGAGAGAGGCTCACGTTTACGTGTGCCAAAACGCTATGCCATTGGACGATGGTCTTCAGGGATAAATGTCTCGTCTATTGCCTTCATGTCAGTATCGTAGAAATGTCTAAGAAACAGCCTAAAACACGGCAAAAGTAGAGTAAACGCATGGCATAACTTGATTAATCACTAATCCGTTAATTAGCTTCAATGGATATCCACATTTAGAAAACTCTCGTGGGCAAAGCGCAGCAGAGAATATTTAACATGTGAAAAACACAGTGAGAAATTTTACAGACTTCAAAAACGTATCTCGTTGCCTGACGAGAGATGCTCGTTCTAAGAACCTACGATATTTGGTGTATTAGTCATATAAAATAATATATGTAATTCCTACCAAATGTACTGGGTGTAACGTCCGTCTGTTCGTTCATTCGCGCGTGTGTGTGTATACTCATATCTGTCTGTGTGTGTATATATCTGTGTGTGCCTGTGCGTATATATATATATATACATATATATATATATATATGTATGTGTGTGTGTGTGTGTTTCTGTGTGTGTGTGTGTGTTTGTGTGTGTGTGCGTGCATGTATGTATAGGTTGTTTGAAGTGGTATACAGATTTTATATATTAAGAAAAAAGGAAGGAGTCAGAATTTGGGATAAGTCTTTATTAGAGACTCATCATATATGAATTCTATAGACGAAAATGTTTTTCTGCTTACATACAACTTTAAAATTTGTATAAAAGACAGAAAACTTGAGTCTCAATGAACGAGACGAAAGTATTAATAGAGGAATTATCCAATATTCTGACTACTTCCTTTGTTTTTAAGCACACAAACACACGCACTTGTGTGTGTTAAATGAAATGACACAACAAAGCCAAGGCTGCGTGGAATTTTCAAGACATCTAGAGAGAGAAAGTTAGTCCTACAGCTGCTCTTGGGATATTAGGGATAACCTTTCATCAGAGACAATGTGAGATTGTTAAATAGAGGGAAATATTTAGAGTTCAATATCAGGAGTTATTTTGGAAAAGGATGGAAATACGAAGTTTAAGGGGAAATAAGAGAATAAAAGTAGAAATAAATATATATGTAGGATATTTGGTCGAAAGCCACTAAACATTTTTTTCTATTTTCTCTCCCTGTTTATTTCTGTGTTCCTTTCTGTTGAAGAGCGTAGGCTCGAAACGTAAAAGATTTTCTTACTTCCAGAGCGTTGAACTAATACATTTGATGGTTGTTTACACAGGCGTCTTCGTCTTTTGTCTTAATTCTCCTGTAAAGTCCAACTATATATATATATATATATATTATATATATATATATATATATATATAATTTTAATCCAAAAGGGAAACAAAAAAACAACAACAACAGGAACAATTACAGTATTATTATTAATAGGCGCTCAGGAGATGGAAGCAGGGAGGTATGACGTTTCGAGCGGAGCTCTTCGTCGGAAACATAAAGAAGGAAGAGAGAGGAAAGAAAGATCCCAGAGCGGGCAACAGGGAAAGAGAAAAAAGACGACTGGTGTTTACGAGTTGCACATGGTGAAGGCGGATGTTGACGATAACAAGAGCAAAGTGGGTTTTTAAGGCAAAAGAGTGGAGACAAGGTTGGTAACCCAACAGATGTGTGTGTGTGTGAGTGTGTGCATGTGCGTGTGTGTATGTGTGTGTGTGAGGCGAGATGAAAAAACAACAAAAAAAATATGTGTGTGTTAGTGTGTGCGTCTGTGTGTAGGCGTGTGAGGTAGGGCGAGACTAGTGGTCAGCTAGCAGACAAGAAAAAGAAGAAGGAGGAAGGGAGGTCAGTAGTAAGAAAAAGAAGGAAGGAGGAAGGGAGGGAGGGGAAGGGGTGGGGGCGTATGTAGCGTGCCAGCGTGTGTTGAGTAGTAGTGTGTGTGTGTGTCCAGTGTCGTGGTGGTATTAATGAGTAGATTGAATGTGTGTAAGAGTGATGTATATATATAGGCAAGGTGTGTATGTGTGCGCGTGTGTGTAACGAAAAAGGGGGGGGTTAAGGAAAAAGGACTCCAGCTGAGGGGAAGATGGAAGAGTGGTACCGCGGAGACAGGCGTGGGAAAACCCAACGACACGCGACGGTCCCAGGAACGGGCGGGAGGTCTCGTCAGGTCCAAGGGCGAGGTGTATGCGACGCGTATGCAACGCGAGCCGGCGTAAGTGCGTATGTGCGCGTGCCTGCGAGTATGCGCGTAGTATGTATGTGTGTGGATGTGTGAGTGTGTCTGTGTGTATGTCTGGGTGGCAGTGTGTGCGATGAATGTATGTGAGTATGTGTGTATGTATGTGTGTGCATAGATGTATGTCCGTGTGTGTGTGTGTATGTGTGTGAGTGTGTATGTATGTACGTGTGGGTGTGGGGAAGTGTGTGTATGTGCATGTGTGTGCGCGTACATACAGGTGTGTGAGTGAGTGTGTGTGTGTGTATGTATGTGTGAGTGTGTATGTATGTGTGTGTCGGATGCATGTATGTGTATGGGTGTATGTATGCGTGTGTGTATGTATGTATGTGTACGTGCGTGTGTGTGTGTGTATGCGTGTAGGTGTGCGCGTGTGCATGCATGCATGCATGTGCGTATGTGTGTGTGTGTGCATGTGTGTGGGTATATATGTATGTGCGTATATGTGTGTGTATGTGCGTACATGTGTGTGTGTGTGTATGCATGTGTGTGTATGTAGGTGTGTAGGCGTGTGTGTATAGGTGTATGTATGTAAGTATGTGTGGGTGTGTCCGTGTATGTGTGTGTATGTATGTGTGTGTATGTAGGTGTGTGGGCGTGTGTATATGTGTGTGTATGTAGGTGTGTGGGCGTGTGTATATAGGTGTATGTCTGGGTGTGTCCGTGCATGTTTGTGTGTGTGTGTGTATGCATGTGTATGTGGGTGTGTGTGTACGTGTGTAATGTATGTGTGTGTGCGTGTGTATGCGTGCGTGTGTGTATGTAGGTGCGTGTGTATGTGTGTGGGAGTGTAGGTGTGTGTGTGCGTGTGCGTGTTTATGTTGGTGTGTGCGTATGTGAGTGTGAGTGTATGGGTGTTTGTCATGCATGTGTGTGCGCGTGCAGGTGAGTGTGTGTGTAAGTATGTGTGTGTGTATGTTTGTGTGAGTGTGTAGTGTGTATGTCTTTGTGTATGTATGTGCGTATAGGAGTATGTGGGTATGTGTGTATGTATGTATATGGGTGTATGTATGTATGTGTGTGTGTGTGTGCATGTGTATAAGTATATGTGTGTGTGCGTATGTGTGTATATGTATATGTGTGTGTGTTTATGTATGTGTGTATGTATGTGTGTAGGCGTGTGTGTGTAGATGTATGTATGTATGGGTGTGTGTCCGTGTGTGTGTGTGTGTGTGTAGGTAGATGTGTGTGTCTGAGTGAGGGTATGGCTGTGTAGGTGTGTGTGTGTATGAATGTAAGTGTGTGTGTATACAAGTGTAATGTATGTATGTAGGTGTGTGTGTGTGTGTATGTGTACGTGTGCGTGTGTATGTGTGTGTGTGTATGCGTGTGAGTGTGAGTGTATGGTGTGTATGTCTGTGTGTGTGTATGTCTGAAGTAGGTATGTATGTGTATGTATGTATGTGTGTGTGTGTGCAGGTATGTGTGTGTAGTGTGTGTGTGTGAGTAGGTGTGCGTGTATGTATGTGGGTAGGGATGCATGCGAGTGTGTGGGTATGTATGCATACATACGTACGCGCACATCCGAAGCAAGCCCACACGCACAAAGCGCGCTCACGCACACAACGCACAAGCAGTACAACGCAAGCCCAAGGGGCCGACCAAGCCCCCAGCGCGCGCCAAGGCGCGCGAGCGCAAAGGCCCTCGAACGCCCCGCTACGCGGGAACCGAGGATCCATCAGCCAAAACCGGAAAGCAGAAAAGAGGGGGGGCGCCTGGATGCAAAAAGGTGTATGTGTGTGTGCATTCAGTGTAAGGGTGTGCATGTGTGGGCATGTATGTATGTATGTGCCTACATGTATGTTTGCATGTGTGTGTGTGAAGTATGTACGTGCGGTGTGTTGTGTGTGTGAGTGTGTGTGTGTATGTATGTGCGTATGTATGTGTGTGTGTATGTGTGTATGTATGTCTGTGTGTGTGTGTGTGTGTTGTGTAGTATGTGTGTGCGTATGTATGTATGTGTGTGTGTATGTGCATGTTGGTTTGTATGTTAGTGTGTGCTAGTATGTCTGTAAGTGTGTGTGATTAAATGTGTGAATGTATGTACGTTAAATGGGTCTGCGTATGTGTGTGTGTGAACAGGCGTGTGGGAGGTAGGTGGTTGGGTGTGTGTGGGAGGTAGGTGGGGGGTGTGTGCGTGTGGGAGGCAGGTGGGTGTGGTGTGTGTGGGTGGTGTGTGCAAAAAAAAAAAAAAAAAAAAAAAAAAAAAAGATCTCAAGAGGAGGGGCTGTGTTAAGTCCGTGTGGGGTGGTAGTTTGTAGGGTGAAGATGTAGCGTTGCTCCAAGTGGAGCCTGGAAAGTGGGCGACCTTGGTGGGGGGCGAGACCAAACACTGAGATGTCATCTAGGGAATGGCCGGCCGAGCGGAAGTGGCGTGCGACGGGAGAGAGAAAGAGAGTGTAGGCGAACGTCCCTTAAGTGCTCAGTGAAACGGTCGGACAACCGGCGTCCCGTCTGTCCTACATACAGCATCCCGCATAGGTTGCATTTAATGCAGTAAATAAGGCCAGACGAGGTGCACGTAAAAGAGTGCCTAATGCGTACAGTGTGCAGGTTGGAGCCGGTGACAGCGGTGGTGTTGGTGATGAAGGGGCAAGTGTTGCAGCGGGATCTAGAGCAAGGGAATGATCCGTGTGGGGCTGAGGGGGAAGGAGAGAGGGTGCTGTGGACCAGGAGGTCACGCAGATTGCGGGCTCGTTTGAAAGAGGACAGGGGTAGGTTAGGGAAAATGGGGCGGGTGGTGGGATCAAGCTGGAGGCGACGGAAGGCACGTAGTATCTTGCGACGAAGGGGTAGGGTAGAGGGGTGGAAAAGGAGGGGGAAGGGGGTGCGGTTGGGGGGTGGGCGGGGGGAAGGAGACAGGGCGGTAGTGCGGTCGATGCGACGGGCGCGGGTGAGGCATCAGAGAGGAGTATGGGGGGTAACCTCGGAGTCTGAACATGCGGGCCAGGTATTGAGATTGGGTCTCGAAATCCTGGTCGCGGCTGCACAAACGTCGGAGGCGGAGGAACGGGAGTGGAGTAGGGGATGGCTCGTTTGGTGTGGAAGGGGTGGGAGAAGAGAAGTTGAGATAGAGGTGGGAATCCGTAGGTTTAAAAAAGGCGGTGGTGGTGAGAGATCTGGAGGGGTGATCGATGCGGAGAGAGATGTCAAGGAAGTTGACAGAGGTGTTGGAGATGGTGGAGGTGAATTGAAGGGAGGGGTGAAAGTTGGAAAGGAAAGAGATGAATTGGCAGAGAAGTCACGGGAAAGGGAGGTGGCACCTACGCAGTCGTCGATATAGCGACCGTATAGTTCGGGGGTCGGCCCAGAGAACTGGGAGAACACTTGGGCCTCAATGTAGCCAAGAAAGAGACTGGCGAAATTGGGGCCCATCCTAGTTCCCATCGCGACCCCGGACACCTGTTGGTACGTTTCCCCGGCGAACGTGAAGCAATTGAGGGTGAGGACGAGCTCGGCCAAACGGAGAAGGGTGGGGGTGCTGGGGGTGGGGTCGGGACGACGGTCGAGGAAGTGTTGGAGGGCTAGGAGACCGTCATTGTGGGGAATCACTGTGTACAGGGATTTTACATCTAAAGTGAAGAGGAGGTGTGAGGGGCTGGAAGGGAAGGAAAAGGAATTGAAGAGACGGAGGGCGTGGTTGGTGTCGTGTATGTGGGATGGGAGGGCTGCGACTAAGGGGGACAGGATGCGGTCGAGGTATAGGGAGATGAGTTCAGTGGGGCAATTACAGGCAGAGACTATGGGACGGCCAGGATTAGAGGGTTTATGGATCTTGGGAAGGAAGTAGATGGTGGAGGTGCGGGGTGTGCGGACGATGAGGTTGTGGCGGTGAGGGGGAGAGCGGAGGAGGAGATGAGGTCGTGGATGGTGGAGGACACTCGTTGTTGGTAGGAGGAGGTGGGATCGGAGGGGAGGAGGCGATAGAAGAGTGGATTTTGAAGCTGGTTGAGCGCTTCCTCCCTGTATAGGTCCGCGCGCCACACTACCACTGCCCCGCCTTTGTCCGCCGGTTTGATGACAATGTCATCACGACGGCGGAGGTGGCGAAGGGCAATGGATTCGGCCCGAGTGAGGTTGGCTCGGCGGGGTCTTGGTTCAAAGTTGAAACGGTGGACCAAAGCGTTGCAGTCATGTACAAACGAATCTAGGCTACTGAAAAGGCCTGGGGGCGGCGTCCAGATGGATGGACGACGCCCCAGCTCCAAAAGGCAATCCTGATTGTTTTGACGCTGCGGGGACGCGTGGTAGTATGCGCGAAGTTTGAGGCGGCGCAGGAACAGGTTGACGTCCGCCCGAGTCTCGAACTCATCACAGTGGCGCGTGAGTGGCGTGAAGCGGAGACCTTTACTGAGGAGGGAGCGCTCAGCGGCGGAGAGGGGGGGGGGGGGGGGGGGTATAGTGACAACAGCGCGAGGAAGCGGGGTGGTGGGAGGACTAGGGGCAGGCGGAGGGGGTGCAGGGGTGTGAAGGGGAGGGTAGGGGTGGTTGGGTGAAGATGGGTTAGGCGTAGGAAGGTCACGGTGGGGGGGGTCCGTGGAAGGGTGGGGTAGGTGCGAAGGAGGGGGGGAACAGTGGGGGAGGATGGGGAAGGGGGTGACGGGTTGAGGAGGAGGTGGAGTTTTTTGTTTTTTGTGTGTGTGAGGTGGTTGTAGAGTTGGTGGTTGAGATTAAGAATGAAGCGGAGGATAGGTTGGGTGAAGAGTGGAGGGCAGAGGGCGGAGAGAAGGAGGTAGGCCTGGGGAAGTTGATGGTCGAGGGAGTCAAGGAGGGGGCGGGTGGAGCGGATGGTGGCGCGGAGGAGGGAGCGGGAGGTCCGAGCGAGGGTGGGTTCGATGAAGGGGGAGGAATAGGGGGTAGCGTGGAACTTCAAGAGGAAACCGCGGGGTGTGACATGATGGCGGAGGCACCGGCTAAGAAAGGAAAGATGACTAGAGTGGCGGGTTTTCTTAAAAAGCAAGCGGGAAAGTTTTATAGCAGGTGCGGAACATTGTGGGGGAAGAACGCGAGGTGCTGGGAGGATTGAAGGTGTTGAAAGTCAGGCATGATGAGAGGTGGTGGCAAACAGGTAAAGGTGGGTGGTGGCGAAGCAGGAAAAAGGAGAGACAACAGGAAAACAACGAAAGAAGAAAAAGGGTGAAGACAGTTTGAAAACAATAGAAAAAAGTTGAAAAAAGTCAGGAAAGAGATTTGAGAGTCAACGGACAGATTAAGTAATGATTTTACATCACGGTAATAAGCGGTACTCCGGAAGAAAGTTGCAGGTGATCCGTAGGTCAGGAAGAATGGTAACAATAATCCGTAGGTGCAAAAAATCCGAGAGTTGGTATCCAAGGTACAGGGGTCCGTGTAGGCGCGCAGTGGTATAATTTTAATCCAAAAGGGAAACAAAAAAACAACAACAACAGGAACAATTACAGTATTATTATTAATAGGCGCTCAGGAGATGGAAGCAGGGAGGTATGACGTTTCGAGCGGAGCTCTTCGTCGGAAACATAAGAAGGAAGAGAGAGGAAAGAAAGATCCCAGAGGCGGGCAACAGGGAAAGAGAAAAAAGACGACTGGTGTTTACACATTTTCCTGTGTTTGTGTATGTGTATAAATTTAAACGGCAAGAAGAAAACGGAGTGGATACAGAAACATTATACATCAACTGTTAAACATTATATTATGTTTATTTATTTATTCTAAAACAATAAATAAACAGACATAATATAATGACTAACAGTTGATGCATACTACCTCTGGATTCCCTCTATTTTCTACTTGCCGTATAAGTTTAGGGTAAACCACTTTTAACCCTCACCCAGTTATTACGCTCAATAGTGAAATTGCCACTCAATAACCAGCACTTGTTCATTATTTATAATTGAGTGCACTAACAGCAGTATATTGGATAGGTACTATCCCTTAGTTGGTTTCTCAACCTCTAACTATCACTGAATTATATAAATTTAAATAAAGTAGTATTATTACCGTTATTTATAGCAATAATAAAGTGGCTAGCAAGTTCATACCGTTTCAGGCACAATATAAGGTAAATTAAGATTCAATAAGGTATATAATACCACTTGCTAAAATCAGAGCCAACGCTCCAAAAACCCACCACAAAACTCACGATAAAGATACACACGAGCAATGCGATGAACATATGAGAAATAGGTTTACCTTTGTGTTGAATACATCTGTAAGTAAGTATATCTCAATATCAATTGATTTCACGCTTTGCATGACAAACATACTCTGCGATCCTCAGTTGAAAATAACATTTTTAACATCTATGTGTGTGTGTGTGTCCTATGCTTGTTTCCGTTACTGTCCTTTATTTTCGTTTTCTATCTATTTTCGTTCGGTTTTCAGTCCCTAGCTTTTTTGTATTGGATTTATTCTGTCCTTTATATCTGCTCTCATATTCCAGCAGCTCTTACGCAGTTGGCGTCACCAAAATGAACAATCTCATCGTTAAAAGTGTGACATTTTTACGTTCTTTGGACGATAACTGATGAGGAAAGACTATTTGGGATGTATGTATATATATATACATGCATGTGTATATAATATATTATTTTTACGTATATATTCATATATATGTAAATATATATATATACATATATACACACATATATACATATAGATAAATAGAATACAAGTGTGTGTATACACGCATATATATATATATATACACACGCGTACACACCACATACTCACATATCATCTATGCATTTATGAGCAAGTGTATGCTAGTTATAAACTCATACTCACCACCATTAATCTCCACCTGAATACCTCCATACACATGCGCACACACGCACGTACACACGCATAATTGTTGATTTACACAATATGACATATGTGTGTGTATGTGCGTGTGTGCATGTGTGCATGTGTGCGTATTTGTGTGTACATGTGTGTGTGTGTGTGTGTGTGTGTGTTGTGAATGAATATATATATATATTTGATAACAAGTGCGGCTGTGTGTGATCAAAATAGCAGCAATGACCGGTTTGTTCTCTTTAATTCCAAACCGAACATTTTCTTGACACGTCAACTCTCCGACATTCCATCAATTGAATAGTTTTCTTTCTTCGATTATTTATAGATCGATATTTCAAAATTACATGTTTCTATTTCCATTCCATCATTGTTGTGTTCAAACCCGATAATTGGGCCGTCAGCGCTCATTAGCAACAGATTAACAGATTTTATCTCATTGTTTTATTAATTTAAACGTTTTTTTGTTGTCTCTTCGCTATTCTTACGTAATGCTTGTCTTTGATTACAGTTTATAAGTGGAATATTTTATGACATTCCCTTGTTATAAATTATTAGAAATATTAATCATAAACCTCACTTTATCTGTATTGTTGTTTGTAGTCTTCAGTCTTTGCAAGAAATCCAAGATCTTGTTAGGCGTTTGTTTTGATCGTTTGTTTGACTGTGTCGGTATTGTTAAGAAATATGGAACAAACACACTTGTTTATCGTATTAGTTGAGTGGTGTTGTTGCTGTTGCTATTGCTGCTGCTGTTGCTGTTGCTGTTGAGCGAACGGTCTTCGTCCCAGAGTTCGCAAGATAGGAGAAGTCCGAAACGTGGTCCTTTGCTATTCGTAAGACCCGCAGAAGAGAAAGCAGGTCAACCCCCGACACCGAGAGCATTGACGGATGGATGAATGCGCATCCAAGCTCAGCGGTTGCGTAGGAAGTCGGGGACAAGAAACAGGAAGAAAGAGTGAGAGAAAGTTGGAGTGAAAGAGTACAACAGAGGTCGCCACCACCCCCTGCCGGAGCCTCGTGGAGCTTTAGGTGTTTTCGCTCAATAAACGCACACAACGCCTGGTCTGGGAATCGAAACCGCGATACTCTAACCATTGGGCCATTGTACTTCCTGCTGTTGCTGTGGTGATGATCGTTGTTATTGCTATATCTAGGCTGATTTCTCTGGATAAAATCTGTGTATCTGTCTACACGGTCATTTTGAGGCATTTTACATTTAAGTAAAACCAACGTAGATACAGGGAAAATCTCAGGACATTAGTAACAAAGGTAAGCAGCTAACTAAAATCTGATAAAAAAAATATGCCCTGTCAAGTAAAAACACGTGGGCTTTGCATTCATTATTCATGGTTGAATCTAACTTCACACATCAACTAGAATGTCGGCCAATTGCTTTCCGAAGCACACATTTCTCGACCCCTATCTATAACTGCTTCTCTATTGTCTTGGCTAGCGATGTCATGCCTTTGCTGATTCCACTCTCCCTTCCATTTCTGGTCCCACCACTACTTAATCATTCTTGAGATCATCTCCTTTCTCCTCATCAACTTTATGTTCAATCTCCATAAGCTCCCAAGATAACTACAACAATACCTGACCATTCTTACTCAGGGCTCTGCTCACCAGGAACTACATCCCGACATATGATATTCCGGCAGTCAGTGAAAAATTGATGATATCGATCTTACTGCTTACTGCCGTGAAAGGCCATGGGCTCGGTGCCTACATCGGAACGAAATTAATAAAATAACAAACTTTTGACAATCTGGAGAGAAGCTGGGTTTTTCGAAGAGAACAAAATTCCAACGATGATTTGATCAACCGTTCATGACGTAGGACTGAGAGTTTATAGGTTGCCAGCAGATGGCTCTCCTGATAATGCGTTGCCTGTTGGAGATGGTAACTTATTCTAAACTAGATTAGTTCCCTCGGTGGTGCTTATTGTTTATTCTCTCCCTTAAGCTGTCTCTCCTCACTCTGTGTTTCTGTCTCTTTCTCTCTTTACGTGTACGTAGAATTTGGTGCTGCTTTAATCAATATGATTTTTATCAATATGACATAATTAATAAAGGTGGAGAGCTGGCGGACTCGTTAGAACGCTTAGGGGCATCTATTTGTCTTTACGTTCTGAGTTCAAATTTCACAGAGGTCGACTTTGCCTTTTATCGTTTCGGGGTCAATAAAATAGGTTCCAGTTGAGTGGCAGGTTCAATGTAATCGATTTACCCACCACCGGAAATTACTGGCCTTGTGCCAAAATTTAAAACCAATATGACATACTTAACGCTCGTTGTTAAACACTATGAAGGTACCGTACTTTGTCCAGCGGAGACTCCTATATGTATATATATATATATATATATATATATATATTGAACTCTCGCAACTTACGGATAATCTGTTTTCAGCGATGAAACTTTATTTAGAACTAACCACTCTTTCAGTAACTGATCGTAAGAAATTTGGTGCAAAATGTTTGCCACAAATTCAATAAAGAACATAACTCAAGACTTTCGATTAGATTTTTCCACCTCCTGGACTAGTTTCCTTCCTTGCGGTTTAGAACCAAGCCCATTCTGCTGTGCTAAATGTGTACGTGGTTATCAAACCACAAATTTTGCGCTCATGTGTGTGTGTGTGTGTGTGTGTGTGTCTGTGTGTGTGTGTGTATGTGTGTGTGTGTGTGTGTGAGTGTGTGTGTGCGTGTGTGCGTGTGTTGTGTGTGTGTGTGTGGTTACTCGGTAGTCTTGTTTGAATACTGTGTCAATACTTTATGAATGGCTTAGTTTTAGAAAGAGCAAAGTCGCTTTGTGGTAAGAAATTTACTTCCCGGCCAAATGGAACCGGTTTCAATCCCACCGCATGTCACCTTGTGCAAGTGTCTTCTACTATATCCTCGAGCTGACCAAAGCCTTGTGAGTGGATATGATAGATGGAAACTGAAAGAAGACCGTTGTATATATATATATATACATGTGTGTGTGTGTGTGTGTGTGTATACATACATACACAGATATGTGTGTGTGTCTTTGTGTCTCTGTTTATCCCACACTACCACTTGACAAGCGGTGTTGGTGTGTTTACGACCTCATAACTTAGCAGATCACCAAACAGAGACTCATAGAATACGTACCAGGCTTAAAATAAAGTTCTGGAGTCGATTCATTTGATTAGAATTATTCAAAGCATTGCCCCAGCATGGCTGCAGTCTAATGAGTGAAACAAAGAAAAGAACAAAATATAGAATATCGAATTCTTTCTCGAATTATGACAACACAGCAAGAGACACGAACTTGAATTAGACATGTCTAGAATCTCTCTTTTGTATTCTGTTATAGAAATACCGTTTAGAATGTTAATACATAATTGCATTGTCTTGCTGATTTGATTAGCCTTACTTTCGACAATTTAATTAACGAAATGTTTCGTTGATCTTCAGTTGTAATATATTTAGATATACTCATTAATGCGTTAAGACAAGTGATTTTAATAAGCATTGTAAATGAATATAAAGTTGATTGAAATAAACAAAAGTCACTACAGAAGTATTTATGAACACGGCAAACAATCGTAATCCTGACTTCATCAAGAAGAATCTAGAATCACTCACAACAACAACAAGGACAGCAACAGCAGAAAGTATGATTCTATAACGGCTTTCATCGTTTAGTAAAGTTGTAATAGGAATCTGCCAAATATCAGAGAGTAATGACTACATCAGTGGAACCAGTGTAATAAATGTACCAGAAATCTTGCTCCAGTGATGTCTGTCTTTGGGACTGGGGAGAAATATAAAAATAGAAGCCATTTTTGTTGGCCTCTTAGATTACCAATTATGATGGTGGAATTGGTAATAAAAGGAAATAATTAGATAATATGGCTTCTATTTTTATGCTACCTTATATGCCATAGTTAATTCCTCAATTAGGAATCAGTGTCAAAGAATTTATCGGTTTTCAAGAATACAGTGAGTGTTCCATTCTCCATTAAATTGATATTTCCAAATAAAAGAACAGAAAGAAAAGAGCGAAAATTATATTTTCATAAGGAAAACAGAGAGAGAGAGAGAGAGAGAGAGAGAAGGCGTTAAAAAACATGAGTTTTATTTTGACATGGACTCTGTTTCGCCTGACGGCTTATTCAATCATACACCCTCTCTCTCTCTCTCTCTCTCTCTCTCTCTCCCTCTCTCTCACACACACTCACACACACACACATATACACATATATACTTACATACATACACACAGATATACGCACGCACACAGAGAGACACACGAACACACACACACACACATGGTGAATATAGTTTTCGCGCTCAGTCGAGACAGATTGAGCAATTTCCCGTTTGATCATGTGCTAAGTTAAGCTATCAGTTGCTGTTCCAAAGGTGTGCTCTAGCATAATAATAAAGAAGGCTCATTAACAGAAAGGTGAAGAACACACAGTTTTCGTTCAATCCGCTTCGAACGCTGAAGGATTCCGAGGAAACGCGATCAAAGTGAATGACGATTGTCATGTCAGTAGGTTTGGTGCCAACCGTTGAAAGGCACCCAGCCTCAGCAATATTTTGAACAAACCATCGCTATTCCCATCATTGAAAGCCTTCATGAGTTGAATGAATGTGATGTAAAAGGATTGTCTTCGCTTTCTATTTTTCATTTAGTTATTGAAGGAAGATAATGTCAATTGTGCAGTGTAATGGCATGAAACCGAAATAAGACTCGGTGTATAACCTTTCGGCGATTTTCTGCACTTTGTTTAGAACCACTTGAGTGAACGCCTTTCCAACAGTGCCCGCCAAGATGACGATTGCTCAGCAGTTGTTGCAATCGTTTCCATCTCCCTTCGTTCCCGTTCAAGATTACAAAATTGTAGTCTGTCATATCTGATTCCTTCTTCCATCAACGGCACAGTAGTTTATGTAGGTGGCACAATACGATACTCTTTGCACACTTGATGTTACATGGTGGAATGCCATCCAATCCCGGTGCCATGTCAGTGGAAATACCATCAATTGCTTTACTCAGTTGTTTCCCCATCATCGGCATGCCTTCCACGATGTCTAAGACACTGTTCGAGATATTGAAGGAATTTGCTAACCCTCTTTCCATCTGTCTGATTTGCCTTTCATGCTTTCATATGTTACAGAATTCGATGGTTCTGTGTTGCTCATGCTTCATCCGATGAACAAACCACGGATGTCACCTGTATCAAATGATGCTTGAATACTTTTGCAAAACAGTAACCGGTAGTCATTTGCATAACGTTTCCTTGTTATATTGGCCTTGCACTTTATTGTAGTTAATACTTAGAAAGATGCCTGTATAGAGCAGAGTTTATTTTCCAGGAATTCAGTAAAATTTTATGTCGATGAGAGCAATGGAGTTTCCTGGAATTGCTTGAATCCGATCCTGTGCCTTGTGCCGTTTACATACCAAAGTCATTCAATTCAATGCCGTGGATGGTATCCCTAAACCAATCCTATCTCAACTGTACATTTCCGTCCTGTGAGTCTGAAAGAAGGATCTTTGTCACAGTTGTCATTCTCAAAGAATTGAGGTATGAGCACATTCGTCAAGTGGCAGAGTCTTGTAATTATTAGGTCAACTTGGTGCCAGAGTATGGAGTATGGGTCTGTCCAATGTCAAAGACACTTTGTGCTGAAATATATTTTAGAAGTAAATTTTGGTGACACAAGCTATAGAGTGTGCTTAAGTCAAGAAATCGTTGTTTCTTGTCATTTATACTTTCGGTCCCATGCCACTCCTGGGAAGTTTGGTCAGGAGCCATGGTCAGCATCCATTCTGGCGCTGAAGTCACCAGACGGCAGGTGTTGTTCTTGAATTGGAATCTCTGGAATTTTCCTTGAGAGTTGGTCATAGAATTCGTTCATTGCATTTTATGAAGTGTAAATGGTCAGGGTATGGACGCTAACAGCGGTTGATACACTAACCAGACGTATGTAGTCAAAGTGAGAAAATTCGTTTATTCCCTCTTTCGCTGGGCTCCACCATGTTTAATAGTGAGTCTCTCATGGCCAAAATCTCACTCACTAGTCAAGCCTAAGTATTTTCTATACCGGAAAAAGGTGCAGTACTTCTCGCCCACTTGAAATTTTTGCTGTTCTTTGTTAATCCGTTGAGTTTTTTAGGTTTCACTAATAACCAGGAGATTATCTGATAGTTCGATTATCATGGTCTGTACGTGCCAACATTCTAACCTGAGTGACGGCTTCGTCTTTTGCCTTCTTGTCGCGCTTGAGGCAGTGTATACCATTCAAGTTTCGGGTTAGATGTATCCCTAAAATCACTGTATCCAGGGAGGCAGGCGGCCTGTGGTGTGACGCCACCTAGCTGTATGTGATTTGCCCAGCTTGAAGTGGGAGTTGTTTGTCCAGTGTGACACGAATCTCCTTTTTAAGTAAAAGTATTTGATCGGTAAACCGTTGCATTTCGTTTTGTGTCATTTCTTCCGGGCACAGACCTGAGCAGGTTTAGTGTTATCTTCGCCAGCTGTTACCCATGCCGCAGATCTCCCTCATATCAGGCCACTGATTGGCGAGGCCAATTTGAGAGTGACATCTGTGTTGTTGTAGGAGTTAGTACAACAATAATGAAAACAACGTTGGAATGCCTTACGGATACCAGTATAGGTTTTTGCTCAGGCTTTACTCCTGGAAACTATTCCACGGGTGGACATTGTCGCAAGGAATTGGAGGGTTCAAGTCAGAGTTTGCTCTTTCTTAAACAAGATATCTTTCCAGGCTAACGAGGGTTGAAGTCAGAGTTTGCTCTTTCTTAAACAAGATATCTTTCCAGGCTAACGACTTGCATATATATACAAAGAAAGGAAGGAAGTGAAAGAGAGACAGAGTGAGAGAAAGAGAGTGAGAGGTACAGAGAGAGAAAGGGAAAGAGGTAAGTTTATAGATTGTTTCATAGGATGTAAATAGAGAGTCAGCCAGATCAACAGACAAACACAGACAGACAGGTAGGCAGACACTCAGACAGGGAGATGAGCAGACAGCCAAACAGACAGAGCGGTAGACAGGTAGATAGACAGAGAGAGAAGAGAGAGAGAGGGAGAGAGAGAGCGAGAGAGAGGAAGATTTCCACACATATCACTCAAGAACTATTTTTTTGCATTTCATACAGAAAGTAGAATATTTCTCATGTTCTTTTTAACACATGAACGCCATTTTCTTTGAAGCATTCATTACAGCGCAGACAAACTCCCACACGCACACTTGTACGCGCGTGCCTGCGCGCGCGCGCGTAAACACAGAATTCGATATGTGTAGTTGGATGAAGTAATATCCATTTTGTTGGACTCATTCTTTCATGTAAGACACGTTGACTTATGTATATACAGATAAGATGATAATTTATTTTCATATAAGACACACACACTTATGTATATATATATATATATATATAATATATATATTATATTATATATATATTACGTGTATGTGTGTGTGTGTGTGTGGTGTGGTGTGTGTGTGTGTTGTGTGTTGCGAGTGTGGGGGGGGGGTGCAATGATAATTTATTTTCGGACGCAGAAACGCTGTTAGTACAGCAGAAATATTAGGTAAATTATCCTTACAAAGCGTAAAGAATTTGCCAATAACTGGCCATGGATCTTGAACCCACATCCCTTCAAGACTCCGGCCAAGTACTTTACCATTAAGCTAACCTGCCCACTGACAAATCAATGCGCAATTAGGATGCATTAATGCATACAGCGTAATGTCAGTTACTGCAGTAGAAATATATGTTGGTCATTGTTATACTCTTCTGTAAGAAAACAGTTTAATAAAAAAAAGTCTTGGATGGAATAAATCTCCACATATACATATATATATATATATATATATATATATAATATATATATATATATTATATATATATATATATATATCCATATATATTTATTTATTAATATATATATATGTGTGTGATGTTTGTGTGTATATATCAAGTTGTAGGATTCGTTTAAAATCTATGTATTTCAACATGTGGGATTCCTTGGCTACATGGGGCAAGTATGCATGTGCATGCCCACATGTCAATCAGTATGAGAGTACATGAATACAAATATAGATATATGTGGTCTTATCAATAAGTATCCGGACTGTTGCAATTAGTAACGAAACTAAAGCACGCAGAGGGAAGCCGTTTAGCACAGATTCACCTTAAACTCTGTTGTGTATGCACACTAAGGTTAAACGTTCCAGCTCACTTCTGTTGTTTACAGCAGTGCTTGGAAGAAACGTGTGTAGCATGTGATCGTCGCATTGAACAAGAATCTGCATCAAATTTTGCCAAAGGCTTGGTGATACCTGCTCAGAGGCCTACGCAAATTTGTAGAAAGTGTATGGAGAGGAGAGAAAGAGCCGAAATATGTTGATAGTGATGAACGTTCATGGAGACCCTCAACCAACAGAGAGAAACATCGCAGATGTGCGTGAAGCTGTAAGAAGAAATCGTTGAATCGCCATCCGCGAGTTATCAGAAGTTGTGCAGATTAGTTATGGTTAAGTTCAGTCCATTGTCACTGAGGATTTTGGGTATGAGACGCGTGTGTGCTAAGTTCGTACCAAAACTGCATTGAGCTGACAGCGCACCTGCCCACTAAGCGCAGCATTTTTGGATGTCGAGGAAATTATATATATATATGTGTGTGTGTGTTTGTGTGTGTGTATACAAAAGCACCTGTATATGCCAGCTAGTGGTATAGGTGATAGGATATATGTATCAAAAGAAAAACAGGATGCAAAGGATTCTGCGTTACATATGTTTCGGGCTTTACTGAACAACTTATATCAATGCATAATTGATATAACAGGTAGGTCAAAAGCCTTCTTCAGCCACGTACAATTACCACACCAAGGACATGTATCACATTATAGCAGGTTTGAGAAAAAGTTTGGGAAAAAACCGAGTTTCATTGGGAAAGTGACTCCTCATAGGCGTATATGGCATTGCGAGACACCAAAACAATCGTCCATATCGTTTTCTCACTCGATAAAGAATAATAGTATGTAAGTATCTGATTGAAAAGAAGTGAGTCACTTAGCAATGAGAATTGTTGTTTTGGTGGGCATGTCTCGATACCAAAATTTGGAAAATTTATGAATTCGTGGAGGAATTTTTGCGTGCTGCGACGGTGAACTGGAGTACCAGTATTCTTGTGGATTACTTAAGTGGCGGACTTATGTTGCCTTGAATTGAACTGCCTTCCTTCGTTCTTTTTCTCTGCTCTCTCTTTCTGTTCTTTTTATTTGTTTTTATTGGACATTTTATTTTGAACATTTTGGATTTTGTGCTGAACGTTTTTCTTTATTTTTCTTTTGCAAGCATGGCAACAAAAATAAAAACACTGTCTTGGAGTGGGAAAGTGTACCCCCAAGAAGTGGGTAAAGGACCTTAATGATAGAACGGTGGTGTTGGGGACATATTCCAAGTCCCTCGACACCATCACTGTGTTCTCTCAAGTAGATATTGAGAAGGAGTTGGCAGAATACCTGTCAACCATCAAGTTTATTGCAAGGGGTGTCAAATATGCATCAGTGTGGTTGCTATTTGATACTCCTGTGGAAGATCACACTTTTGCAAGCCAGGCCCTGGAAGGGGAGAAAAGTATGTTTTTAGTCACATATAGTAGGAGGAAATTGACAAGAGCTTGGGTGTGTGGGCTGCCATCCGGAATAGAGCCCGAGTGGATAGAGGACACTATCCGCCGGGGTCTGGGTGGCGTTTATGGTAAAATGTTTTGAAATAAAGTATTTTGCTTACCATCCACATGGTTCCGTGTTCAATCCCACTGCGTGGCAACTTGGGCAAGTGTCTTCTACTATAGCCTCGGGCCGACCAAAGCCTTGTGGGTGGATTTGGTAGACGGACATTGAAAGAAGCCCGTAGTATATATATATATATATATATATATATATATATATATATATATATTATTTAAAAGCAGCGAAGCGTCCGGCCTAAAAACAACACTGATGGAGGTGAAAAAAGGTGCAACAATCCTATGTGAGGGAGAAAGCAGACAAAGAAGCCTGGGTTATAAAAAACGTTAAGTCAAACCGAAAGGCCTTCTTTCATAACGCGAAAGATATAGCCTCAGTGCACTACAAGATAAGACCCCTCCTCCAAAGGATGGGTCCCTCATAGACAGTCCAACTAAGATCAGTGAGATACTGAATGACCAGTTCAAAAGTGTCTTTACCACCTCGTTGGAACACAGACAAGTGAACGAACCAGTGGACTTCTTTGCCGCCTCACCCATAACTAGCGAGGCAGTTACAATAGAATACATTGACATTAGCGAAGAAGATGTACTACTAGCCATAGATGAAGTGGACACAAACTCAACTGCTGGTCCTGATGGTTTCCCAGCAATCCTTCACAAATCGTGTAAACATGCCCTAGCAAAACCCCTCAAGATTCTCTTCCAGACCTTTCTTACAAATGGCAAACTGCCAAGCAAGCTGAAGGACGGAATAATATTCCCAATACATAAAGGGGGAAGTAGAGCAGATGCCAAAAACTATAGGCCTATCTCTCTGACTTCACACATCAGCAAAGTCATGGAACGGATAGTCAGAGGGAAACTAATCGTATTCCTTGAAAAAAATAACTTGCTAAGTGATACCCAACATGGTTTTCGACCAGGTAGGAGCTGCCTGACCCAGCTCTTACAACATTATGACTGGGTGTTGAAGCAGTTACTCAACAAATCAAATGTGGATGTAATATACCTTGATTTTGCAAAAGCTTTTGACAGG
>NC_042997.1:109089413-109104446 GCF_006345805.1 Octopus sinensis | reverse complement strand
GAGGGTTTCCTGATACAGTCATAGTTCGGTCGTAGGTATGGTTCTTATTGTTCTTGTTTATGGTTGTGGTGGTGGTGGGGGTGTTTAGCCCCGGGTCAGCACTGTTCCAGCCGACCTTTGATCAAAGACATTCCAGCCTGTAAACTATGCTGTGCCGGATAAAGATATTGGGACAAAAACGGTCGGTTGGAGGGGGAGGGGGTTGATCCTGAAAAAAAAACTCTCTTGGAATTTTCTGGCAATTTTTGGACGATGGAATCATAACATGGAGCCACTTGAACCAAAGGAATGCCTCTTTCCTTTCGTTTTCTTTGTGTGCGTGCGTGTGTGTATGTGTGTGTGTGTGTGTGTGAGAAAGAGAGAGGAAGTGAGTATGTGTGTGTGTGAGTGCGTGTGTGTATGAGTGTGTGTGAGCGTGCTTTGTGTGTATTTCTGTGTATGTGTCTGTGCTTGCATGAACGTATGTATGTATGAATGCACCTCTTTGTTTAAATGTGTGCGTGTGCGTATGAACGCATGCATTGGTGCATGTCTCATTGCGTTTGTGCATATGCATGTGTACGTGTGACTATCTGCGTCTGTATGTGTCAGTATGCATGTTATTTTTGTACGTGTAAGTGTGTATATATATATATATATATATATATATATACATATGTATATATATATATGTGGACCGCGTTTGTGCTCGTGTCTCTGAGTGTATTTGAGTATCTTTGTGTATCCGTGTGTGTTCGGGTACGGTTGTATAAATATATGAGCTTATGTGATGGGAAATGTGTTTATTTGCGCGTATGTGTGTATGTGTATGTGTGCTTTTGTGTGTGTGTGTGTGCGTGCGTGCGTGCTCGTGTGTGTGCGTGTGTCTGTGCGTTTGGGCATGTGTATGTATGCATGTATGTATATATATATATATATATGTATGTATGTATGTATGTATGTATGTATGTATGTATGTATGTATGTATGTATGTATATCATAGCCAGCCATCTTGCAGTTGCTACAACATCAAAAGCCACTTCGCTCATTCATTCATTTTTCATTCGGTTAACCTTTTTCTTTCTTTTTTTTTCAATGACCGCTTTAAAAACCTCCATTCACGTCTTACATTCTCTATGCTTATTCGCGTGTATAATTTGCGGATGTATATATGCAATATAACTGACAGTTTATTTTTTAGGAAATTAGTCGTCAAGTCCACATTAGACGCACATGAATCATGGATTAAGTCTTCCATTATTTAGTACTGTCGCCTCTATTAATGGCATGCCGACAATTACTCAATGCCTAGTTATGCGTATTATATTTATAATTACTATCTTATTGATTATCAGTGTCTCGCTAATTAACAATTATCTACCAAACCACACGAGAAATGTTCAAATATAAACACGGAGTATTTTGGAATCTTTCTTGGAAACTAATTCCATTAAAACTTGAGACATGTTCCACCTATTCAAGACGGTAAACGCTTTCATGGCCGACATGCTGTGATATTTACACAACAACGAAATGATTTACATATCAGCTGGTCGTTTCTATTCGGGTTTTAGCAATAATCTTGTTATAATTCGGAGGAAGGGATGCTCTATTCTTTTACAGGTTTGTACTGAAAAATGGAGATCTTGCAACAACCATTACAAGGCCTCACCACAAGTTACTAAACAGAAGCGTAGGCATGGCTATGTGCTGAAGAAATTCTCTTCGCAACCACATGCATTCGGGTTCAGTTCCACCGTGCGGTACTTTGGGTAAGTGTGTTCTAGGATATGCACCGGGTCGTATGAGTTCAATTTGGCAGGCGGAAACGGTGTGTGTGTCTTTGTGTCTCTACTTCGTGTCACCATCACTGTTTAACAACTGGCGTTGGTTTGTTGATGTCCCAGTGACATAGCTGTTCGGCAAAAAATAGAGAGAATAAGTACCAGAATTAAGCACTGGGATCCGTTTATTTGAATAAAACTGCCCAAGGCAGTGCTACAGCATGGCCGCAGTCCAACGAATTAAAGACGTAAAATATTTATTTTAAATCCATTGAGAAAAAACATTTTTAAACACTTTTCATGGTTCGCTCTTAATGATTCACACGCACACATACATATATATGCACGCACACACATATAAATAATATATATATATATATATATATAATGTATAATCACACACAAATTTAGGTATACATTTTTGTATGTGTGTAACTATATATACATATATATATATATATATATATATATATATATATATTGTATATACATATATATATATGTTTGTGTATGTATACATATATCAATAGATAGATACGCATGCATACATACACACATACATACTTACATACATACACACAAACACACACACGCACACATACACACACACATATATAATGTAGGTATTTATCAAAAGGTCACAATACATATTAAAGCGCTACTAATTGTTTCATATGTTGAAAAAACTCAAACATATTCTTCAGGCGCATACAACATATCATAACGATACACACACACTCATGCAAATAAAGTTGTCAGTCTGTGTACCCAAATTCTTTACTTCCTCACACTTTGGTTACATTTCGAGACTGCGAACCGTGTTGAATTTCATTTCCTTTACCGAAACAATAAATAAACAAACACACCTTCCTTGCTCCACTGAACTCTGACACATTATTTCATCCGCCACTGCCATCACCTAAACCCTTCCTTCCTCACACCAATATATCCCATTCCCCAACCTCAAACGAAATATTCTGTTCTGTCTTTTAGAACAAATTCTCTCAGGAATTCCATATTTCTCTCTCATGTTTCCATTCAAAGAACGCCATGTTCTAATTCACATTGAACATTAATCAGACCAACTTCCAAATATCTTCTCTACCCCGACCCCAAATTCACTGACCTGAAAAACCTTACACACCCTAATAATTTCCGTCCGTGGCACCAATGCCAATAATTCCAGGAATAAGGAACGAGACAAAGGAGGGGGTGGGGTGGGTTTCAGTCGATTGTAACATTCCAATACTTCGCCGTTTGTTTTGTTTATCGAATCTGTCTGAAACAGAAACTGATATTGGAACAAAATAAATGTAACGAAATACCACAAGACATTTTGTCCGGTAAGACATTTGGTCCGGCATTTCATAGGGTTTGAATCATTCACCTGGCCACAGAACTGACCTATAACAATTTCTAACTTAAGAGGTGATAGCCACCCATTTTTCTGCACAAGGGAACGGTATTTGAGTGGTGCCATTTTCATGGACCCCGGGAGATTGGAAGAGAAAATCAACCCAGATGATATTTGAACTCAGACAGGAAACACCTAAATGCTGGCATTCTATAGATTCTGATATCCATAAACAATTCTTAAACTTCCAGTTAATGATTTCTGTTTTAGGTCCAATGCTAGCAGTTTTGAAGGGAGGGGCTAATCGATTTTACCCGACCGAGTGCTTGACCAATATTTACCTCATCACTCTTCAAAAGATAAAAAATTAAAGCTTGACTCGATGAGGTTTGAACTCAGAATGTAGACAAGTGGAACAAATGCCGAAAGGCATTTTATCCGATGCTCTGCCGATTCGCCCAATAGAAAACCTTTAAATCAACAGATAACGATTTTTAATTTGGGTACAAGGTCAACAATTTTAAAGGGTGGGGTTAATCGATACCATCAGCCCCAGTATTTGATTGATAATTTCTATAATCAATCTTGGAGGGTAATAAAAAGGAAAATTGAGGTCGGCGGGATTTGAACACAAAACTAACAATAAATAAATGAATAAATAAATAAATAAAGAAAGAAAGAAATAAAGAAATAAATAAATAAAAAAGAAAGAAATCTAAATAGCCAACTGTAAAAATTTAAAAGATCCACCACTTTTCTTTCCGATGCCACTTTAAACTTTATCGTGTTGTTCTCAACTCTAATCAATATCATCGGTAAATTTTGGTGATTGATTTCTTGTCTAGTTTATTGAAAATTATCTTTATTTATTGAACTCGTCATTTTGGGGAAAACGTGTAAAATTCTGCACAGTCTGTATGAAATATTTCCATTGCTACCGGGAAATGAAGGCAAACTGAGAGGAATAGACTCAATATAGTTCCGGTTTTAAGGCGGCGAGCTGGCAGAAACGTTAGCACGCCTGGCGAAATGCTTAGCGGTATTTCGTCTGCCGCTACGTTCTGAGTTCAAATAAGTACCAGTTACGCACTGGGGTCGATATAATCGACTTTATCCGTTTGTCTGTCCTTGTTTGTCCTCTCTGTGTTTAGCCCCCTGTGGGTAGTAAAGAAATAGGTATTCACCCGTCGTTACGTCCTGAGTTCAAATTTTGCCGAGGTCGACTTTGCCTTTCATCGTTTCGGGGTCGATAAATAAAGTACCATTTACGCACTGGAGTAGATATAATCGACTTAATCCGTTTGTCTGTCCTTGTTTATCTCCTCTGTGTTTAGCCCCTTGTGGGTAGTAAAGAAATAGGTATTTTGTCTGCCTTTACGTTCTTTGTTCAAATTCCGCCGAAGCCGGCTTTGCCTTTCATCCTTTCGCGGTCGATAAATTAAGTACCAGTTGTGTACTAGGGTTTATCTAAACAACTGGCCCCATCCCCCAAAATGTCGGGCCTTGTGCCTAGAGCAGAAAAGAATATACTTCCGGTTTAAATGGTCTGAAGTGTTGAATTATGTTCCTTTTCATTTGAATTTCTAATAACAACCAATATCAATTGACTTGGTTTCCTCTCCAGAATCATTGATATAAATAAGCAGCAATTTGTTGATGACAAGTGAATTGAGTAAAATAGTGAGACCACGGCTAGATATCGAGGTAGAACCGATTGGGTACAGGGCAACCACAACAGAATAATGAGCACGATTAAATTTTGCGCAGTGTGCCCTCAAAATATAGATTCGACACGTGTGCCCCCATCAGCAAAAAATGGATGATGAGTGGAATGAACATAACGCCACTTCCACAGAAATATATTTTCAAATTCTATCAACGTCGCCTTTGTCCTCTGTTCCCCTACGTTCGCGTGTCAAGTATACCTGAATCACAGACTACAGCCTTAAAGAAAGGAAGAACACATTCAGATAATGTAGTCTTGGATAGACTTTGAGAGAAAAACAAAAACCAGATGATAAACCGTTTTGTAGCTATATTTCTGTTGAAATTTACTGCCCTTGTTTCATAATGAAATTGTTATTATTCGCCTACAGTTAAACTTTCATCGTTTCTTTTTCGTTTTACTTACACTGCAGCCTTGCTGGGGCACCACCTTGAAGAATTTTAGTCGAAGGTATCGACACCAGTACTTGTGTATCTATGTGTGTATGTATATGTATAAAGATATATATATATTTGATGAAGACTGATCAAATTTACGTTGTCAAACGTATTTGAAGAGTTAGAGACCGGTCCTACATTATCCGATTATAGGTTGTCAATTTATCGAATGTTCTTCCCAGAAGTAAGACAAATTTTTTTCATATTTGTTGCACACACACACATCTTTGCTAGTATATACGCTGTGAAGCTATACAAAAGCATCGTATTTATATCGATTGCTATTTTCCACTAAATATTGGTGCCTTGTTGGACCATTTATCTACTTTTATATGTGTGTGTATATATGTATATATATATATATATATATATAACTTTGATATGTCTCGGCCAGTATAGGCCCAGGCCTGGCCCAAAAGTAAGTTTACAGTTATGGCGTAGGCACTTTAAATTTCTTTTAAAACATTTTATTACATTTAAATTTCTATCTTACAAACTGAAAAGGGACCCTGAAAAAATGAACTGAATTAGCAGAGAATAATGGTTTGACATATTTTTTTCATAATTAAGATCTAAACTGTTAATATATGAATGCGAAAGAGATAGTTGAATAATTGTAAACCTACTATTGGGCCATCCTGTCTATACAAAGGGCTTCTTACAGTTTCCGTCTAACGAATCCACTCAAAAGACTTGGGTCAGCGTGAGGCTACATTAGAAGATACTTGCCCAAAGTGCCGCACAATGAAACTGAACCTGGTACCCCACAGCCATGTCTGTGCCTTTGAAATATGATCAACAAAGAATTTGGATGAAAGGGTTTGAGATTAGTTTAAAACTGACTGTCTGTACCATAGGACAATGGTCAGTCTCGTGAGGGTTGGTTTGAAAGGGGTTAAGCCAGAATGTTCTTTAGATAAGTTCCTTAGGCAAGGGATTGTGTGGCTAAGTTCGCTTGCTGCCATGTGGCTTCTGATTCGGTCCCACTCTGTGGTACCCCCTTGGGCAAGTGTTTTCTTCTATAGCCTGGGCTGACCAATGCCTAGTGAGTGAATGTGTGCATTTGATAGAAGGAAACTGTGGAAGCCCATCGTCTATATTTGTGTGTGTGTGTGTGTGTGTGTGTGTGTGTGTATGTGTAAGTATGTGTGTATATGTGCGTGTATGTGTGTATGTGTGTGTTTGTGTATGCGTGTGCGCGCGCGCGTGTGTGTGTCACAGGCAAACACCTCTGACAACCGGTATTCTATTGGTCTACGTTCTAGTAATGTAGCGGTTCGACAGGAGAGAAAGATAGAATAAATAGCAGACTTAAAGACACATGGGCACCGGGTTCGATTCGTTCGCGTAGACGCCCCCCACACACACACCTCGAGGCAGTCCAATGACCGAAATTTACAAGAAGATAAAAGATCTGGTTTGATCTGGAGCTAAACAACAGCATCAACAACAACAACAAAACGGTAATAACAACAAGAACAGCAGCAACAACAACGATTAAATAGCAGCGCAGTTGTGAGGGGCGAATCACTTGACTACAACTGGCACTCGCCACCCCACCACCCTCCGCACCCTCCCTCGTGCCAATGTGGGGGATGAGCATAAAGAATGCGAATAGGAAATGATTATAAGAAAAGACAACAAGTGGAAGGCGAGTTTCCAAGGGACAGCCAACTGTCGCTTTAGATAAGGGTTTTGAAATGTGGTGGGGAAAGGTTTTCCCTTGGATTTGGATCTCGAACCGAACTGTGAAGTAAGGCGGCGGAGGGACTGCTACAATGACTGCACGGTTGATTGAACAATGAGGGAGGGACAGAGAGGAAGAACGTCACTGGGTGAATGGTTCAATGAATCTACAACGAGAGCGTCGTTCACCGGATGACCGATTTGTGGACTGATGAATGCAAAATTACAAATATAGCTTTCTATGTTAATATAAACATACTAACACGCACACACACCACACACACACACACACACACACATGTATATGTATATACATACATACATACATACATACATACATAGGCGCAGGAGTGGCTGTGTGGAAAGTAGCTTGCTTACCAACCACCTGGTTCCAGGTTCAATCCTACTGCGTGGCACCTTGGGCAAGTGTCTTCTTCTATAGCCTCGGGCCGACCAAAGCCTTGTGAGTGGATTTGGTAGACGGAAACTGAAAGAAGCCCGTCGTATATATGTATATATATATATGTGTGTGTGTCTGTGTTTGTCCCCCTAGCAATGCTTGACAACCGATGCTGGTGTGTTTATGTCCTCGTCACTTAGCGATTCGGCAAAGGAGACCGATAGAATAAGTACTGGGCTTACAAAGAATAAGTCCCGGGGTCGAGTTGCTCGCCTAAAGGCGGTGCTCCAGCATGGCCGCAGTCAAATGACTGAACCAAGTAAAAGAAAGAAAGAAATACATACATGTAATATAAGAAATAGTCTAGCTGCGTCAGTAATGGCGGTGCCCCAGCATGGCCACAGCTCAAGAGCTGAAACTGGAAAACATAAACATAAACATGCGTGAGTGTTAGTCTGTGTGTGTTCATTTATTCTTTTTAAACAAGAATGTTGTTGAAAGTGACGTCGAAGATTCGGTGAGTTAAACCATAGTCGAACTGCGATGCATTAAAGTTAAAGTTGGTTAATATAGTCTCTACTGAGTAAAATCTTCCTTGTGTGTGTGTGTGTGTGTGTGTGTGTATTTGAGTGGAGGGATAATTAGATCCGGGGGTGAAATTGTTATGCAGAGGGGTTTTGTACTCTGGAAAAAGTATAAAGTAACCCGTCAGATTAAGGTAACAGTTTTTTTTTATTATAACTGAACATAAAAAGAAGCATTAATACACACATACACACATACACGCACACACATGCACACACACACATACCCATACAGACATTCACACACACACACTCATACACACACACACACTCATATACACACATGCACAGACACATGTTCACACACGCATACACACACACGCACATACACAAACAGAGACACGCACACATACACACATACACAGAAAGACGTTCACACACACACACACACACACACACTCATACACAGAAATACATACGCAAATTCTCATACACACATACACACACATGAAACTAATAATTCTATTTATATTTATATCCATAAAATATATTTAACTTGTGTGATTATTTCGCTTCTCTAATATATTTTCCCCTACAAGTTTTAATACATGGTTTTGAATGTGTTTGTGTGTGTGTATGTGTGTGTGTGTGTGTGTATGTGTGTGTGGGTGTGTGTGTGTGTGTGTGTGTGTGTGTGTGTGCGCGTGTACGTGTACGTACGCGTGCTTGTGTGGGGGACACTGTCTTGAACGGTTTTATTCAAATACATGAATCTCAGTGCTAAAGTCTGGTACTTATTATGTCTATTTTTTCACCGAATAGCTATGTCATTGGGACATCAACAAACCAACTCCAGTTGTTAAACAGAAATGGTGACACACACACACACATACACACACACACACACACACACACACACACACACACACACACACACACACACACACATACACAAGCACAGGTAAGGATTAAATTTTATTTTTAATCCCATTTTCATGGTAGAATATACACCCATTTTATAGTGCCCCGCTTCTGCATATACTAATCAAATTTGTTATAGAACACTGAATGCCCACAGAGAATCATACCGACTAACAACCCCTACATCAAACCAAATCCTTTTGTGAACATCAAGACACAAAACAGACACGTTTCTTTACTAACAACACCATGAAATACCTGACTAATAACCACCATCTTGCAAAGAAAGACAAAAAAAAAATAGCCTAAATACCAACAAGCAAAGAGACTGACCTGCTAAAACATACACCTAAATTACATTCTTTGTGAACCCCTAAAAAATTCCATCAAAAAACTTGACACACCCAGTTATTTAGGTTTTGAATACTTAACTTTGTACTTTTGATCTTTACACTGTCAAAGCAAAAGATTAACTTCAATATACATTCTAAACAATAAATCAACGCCAAATGTAATCAATAAAAATTTCTTCCATACACCTTTCCATAGGAGTCCACGCTAAACCCTATTTATCACTCCACTCACGCAGACACACCCAAATAGACTTTATAAAGCGATTAGTAACTTAAATTCATCGACGATGGATTAACTGGCTGAAATTTCAAAGTCACTCTCAATAATATTCTTGTTTAAGATATATATTATAAATACACACACACACCACACACACACACACACACCAAACACACACACACACACACACACACACACACACACACACGCACACACACACACACATACATACATACAACTCTGCCTAAATACCAATCTTGAGAAATTAAGCTTCTCAAAACCAGAAAGGAGAAAGCTAATTCGAGAACAACAGATCCAATCCATCACTGGAACTGTAAAAATCTGTAAAACTTTCCAGAAGTTTATCATTTAAATATATATGAGCGTGTCTAGATATGCAACTATATGCATGAGAATATATACATAAAACTAAACAACATAATATGCCCAATACATAAAGGGGGAAGTAGAGCAGATGCCAAAAACTATAGGCCTATCTCTCTGACTTCACACATCAGCAAAGTCATGGAACGGATAGTCAGAAAGAAACTAATCGCATTCCTTGAGGAAAATAACTTGCTGAGTGATATCCAGCATGGTTTTCGACCAGGTAGGAGCTGCCTGACCCAGCTCTTACAACATTATGACTGGGTGTTGAGGCAGTTACTCAACAAATCAAATGTGGACGTAATATACGATGATTTTGCAAAAGCTTTTGACAAGGTGGATCATGGTATGATATGCCACAAACTGCGTGACCTCGACATAGCTGGAAAACTTGGAGTGTGGTTACATGACTTCATGAAATATAGGAGTCAGGCAGTAGTGGTTAATGGAGCCACCTCTATGAACACATAAATAGTGAGTGGTGTTCCACAGGGCACTGTCTTGGGACCACTGCTTTTTATAGTGGCTCTCTCAGATATGCCCTCAAATGCCCGGATAGCCACTCTGGCAAGCTACGCAGACGATACAAAAGTCTCGCAGAAAATACAGAACCCCAGTGATGTTGCACATCTGCAGCAGGAGTTGGACTCAATCTACAGATGGGCTGAGGATAATAATATGCAGTTTAATGCTGAAAAATTCCAGGCCCTGCGCTACCAGCATCCAAAACTGAATATTAAACTTACAGGATACACCGGTCCACAGGGAATTTCAATCCCAGAGCCTAAGTCTGTGAGGGACCTGGGTATCGACATGAGTGAGGATACATCTTTCCAACTGCACATTACCAGGATGGCGACAAAGTGCAGACGACTGGCTGGATGGATCCTAAGAACATTCAGAACCAGAGATAAGGAAACCATGATGGTCCTCTGGCGGACATTCGTCCTCAGCCGCCTGGATTACTGCTCACAGCTATGGTCATCCACCAGTGTGAAATTAACAGCGGACGTTGAAGCAATCCAGAGAAGATACACAAAGAAGATCGTCTCTTTGCAACTGCTCAGCTACTGAGTTGAAACAGCTAAGACTCTACTCCCTGGAGAGAAGACGGGAGAGGTATGCAGTAATATGTCTGGAAGATCCTGGAAGGAATTGTGCCAAAGTTTGGCAGTGTAAGGTACACCAATGCTAAAACGAGACGACACTGCATAGTGCCAAAGATCCCAGCAATGCCATCACGCTTCAGGACAAGCTTCTGCAACAGCCTGGGTTTCAAGGGCCCACAGCTTTTTATTATTCTCCCAAAGAGTCTGAGGAAGTTGCACAAAGTAGATGTAGCGGTTTTTAAATCAAAGCTGGACATCTTCCTGTCAAGAGTCCCAGATGAACCTACCTCACGGCAAGAGGTGCAAATGAGAGCAGCTATATCAAACTCCATTCTTCACCAAGTGCCACATATTAGAGGAGGTTCTTCGTAACAACAGTGTAGCACAAAACGGCGGTGCATCAGCATGGCCGCAGCTCTGAGCTGAAACAAGAAAAAATTAATACACAATCTGCACACACACATAATACATACATACATACATACATACATACATACATACATACAAACATACATACATGCATGCATACATACATACATACATACATACATACATACATACATACATACATACATACATACAAACAAAAATACCCTGTTGTTGATGTTGAAATTCCAATAAAGAAGCCTCGGATCTAGGTTAGAAACCGGTTCTTTCTCTATTGGCAATAAATCTTGAAATAAAACTGAACAATGACATGCATATATACATACATGCATGCACACACACACACATACATATATACATATATACACATACATACACATACATACACATACATACATACACACATGCATACATACATACATACATACATACTCACACACACATACATACGTACATACATACATACATACATACGTAGCTGTATATGCATACATTGTTTTTCTCTTATTTTTTTTATATTTGTTCCGATGCTCTGACATTTACACCGAATTTAAATGACACATTTTTATTCTCCAAGGATATGTCTCAGGATTTTACCAGAGACATTTTAGACTAACTGTAAGGCATGTGTCTACACTAATATAGATTTATCTCAGTGAAATTGTACCTGACTTTCTATGCGTTGTCCATGTCGTACGTATAATATATGTATACGTGTGTGTGTGTGTGTGTGCGTGCGCGTTTGTGTATGTGTGCGCGTTTGTGTATATGTGTGCGTTTGAATACATTTGTACGTGTATCCGTATGAACTGGTTGGTGTCTGCTTATATGACATTGTATGTTGTGTGTACACTGTATACAAACATATAACTATATCTATACACACAAGCAAACACACACACACATACACGAATAGCTGCTAAACTATTTGCTTCGGGAAATTCCCAAGAATGTGGCTAAAACACGATAGTTAAAAATCTCATTATAATTACATAAACACACGGTAATAATATGTCAAACTCTGTATATACACTTATATATACATACACACACGCACGCACGCACACACGTACACACACACACACACACACACACACATATATATATATACACATATATGTTTATACGTACCTACATACATACATGTGTGTGAAAGCAAATGCTTGTGCTTATATATATATATATATATATATATGTATGTATACGCGCAGACGTATATTTTTGTATGCTTTCTTTTTATAATGTCTCTTCAATAAAATATATATTAATTTCAAAGTTGCCATTAAATGGGCCCATTTTTACGGCGTATGGCAAATATATAAACATTCCCTGGAGAAGGGAGTGTAAAAAAGATTGGAAACTCTGTACGAATGTCTAAGGATTTTATAATCAATAAAATATATTACGAGCTACTTAGAATAATATTCAACACAACTGGAACCTGCAATGGGTGTATAAAAACATACTAATTACAATATATTTATGTACGTTTAAATATCGGTTTACATAAATTGTCGCTGTTTGTTTAGCTTCAGCACAGCCATGATAGAGCAAGCTGAAAATGTTAAGATATTCGAGTCTAGGTCATCTCGTCTGTTTATATCATGGGTAATCATATACAATATGCCCTTCTTTTTCTTAGGACGATAGTATATGAGATGGCGAAGGTTTGGCTGCTATGTCTTCCTAATTGGCTGAGAGACCATTTACATATGGTGCTGTTGGTTCGGTGTAACTTATGTTTTATATTTGTGTACATAAATTGAGCTATATATTTGTGTACATTCGAGTAAAGCTTTCAAGGCGGGTGCCCCAGCCTGACCGCAGTCTACTGATTGAAAGAGGTAAGAAAGAATAAAACGGAATATATATATATATATATATATATATATATATATATATATATATATATATATATATATATATATATATATATATATATATATATATATTATATTTTCTTTTTGTAACATATCTCTACTATATACGAGGGGCGTTCAATAAGTAATGCCTCTGACCCACTTGCAATTGTTTGATCTAGCTGAAATTTTGCATGTGCAATTATTTATATTTCTATAGATTAAGTGGCAAATTACAACTCTGAACTAATTGTAGTTTCTGATTTACAGGTGTTTGAACTGAGTCAAGTGTGAAATGGAGCCTGTTGAGTATCGAGCAGTGATCCGGTTTTTGTATTTGAAAGGATGCACACCACGGGAGACTTTTCATGAAATGAAAGTAACTTATGGTGATGATGTCCCATCATATGACCTTGTAAAACGCTGGCATCGTGAATTCAAACATGGTCGGAATTCTGTGGAAACAGCTCGCAGATCTGGTCGCCCCCCTTCTGCCATTGATGAGGCATCTGTCCGTCTAGTTGAGGCTGCCATTTTGGAAGATCGACGCATAATTATTTGCCAAATAGCCCATGAGGTCAAGATTAGTACCGGGTCTGTGGAAACTATCATTCATGACCATTTGCATATGCAAAAGGTGTCAGCCAGATGGATTCCCAGGTTACTCACAACTTTCCAGAAGCAAGAACGCGTTGAGTGCTCGAGGATGAATTTAGAGATGTGCCAAGAAGATGAGTCAAAATTTTTCAAAAGACTGATTACACAGGACAAAACCTGGGTCCATCACTATGATCCAGAGACCAAAACTCAGTCAATGCAGTGGAAGCACCGTGACTCACCTCCTCCAACAAAGGCAAGGGTGCAGCTCTCCGCTGGCAAGGTTCATGCTCACAGTCTTCTGGGACCAGGACGGAGTAGTGATGACAGATTTCCTGGCAAAGGGTACCACAATTGCAGGAGCCTATTATGCTTCACTTTTGAGGAAATTAAGAGAAGCTATCAAAATCAAGAGGCGGGGCAAGATCAGCAAAAGCATCCTCCTCCTGCAGGACAACGCTCCGGTCCACAACTCGCGTGTCGCCAGATCAGAAGCACAGGCGTGCGGCTATGAACTCCTCCCCCATCCCCCCTACTCTCCTGACCTTGCACCCTCTGATTTTCACCTCTTCCCAGCCATGAAGTTGTTTTTGAAAAGAAACCTTTTCCCAGATGATGCAGCCTTGATTTCTGAAGTCATGTCGTGGTTGGAGGACCAAGCTGGGGGTCTTCTACAAAAAACGGTCTCCAGAGCTACATCAACCGATGGGAGAAATGCGTAACTCTGGGTGGTTCCTATGTAGAAAAAGACTAATAAATGTGCCAAGTTTCGTTGCTCTACTGCTATGGGAAGTGGGTCAGATGCATTACTTATTGAACGCCCCTCGTATATATATATTTGAGAAGAAATGAGGTAATCAGAAGATCGGATGGTTTATATTTACAGATATTTATTTATATATTACATATATAAATAAACATCTGTAAATATAAGCTATCCGATCTTCTGATTACCTATTTCTTCTAATATATAATACCTGTACATCATCTCCAAACCTTCCAATATATATAATATATATATATATATATATATATATATATATATATATATATATATATATATATATATATATATATATATATATAAACTAACGACGTATATTGTGGATATGTGCGGATGCATGTACGACGAATGTATAACCAATGATGTATATCGAAAATCTACGTATGTATTAGAAACGTGTGGTGTATACGCCAGAAATATAATCGCTGGCGTATATACGTAAATTTGAAAACGCGTATCAAGAATGTATAACTGCTGATGGGTATAGACTGATCCAGGATGAATTGTAATCCCTGAATCAAAATT